>NC_053028.1:293266760-293543598 GCF_003073215.2 Triticum urartu
GTCATAAGACCCATGTTTGTCATATCTCGCTCCTCGGAGCCTAATGAATAAATACTTTGAGTCGTAGAGTTATGTTGTGATGGCATGTTGTATTTACACATACCGAGCATATTGTGTGTATGATTGAAATGCTTGCTATGTGTGGGATCCGAAAATCTAGTTGTTTATCCTTGGCAGCCTCTCTTATGGGGAAATGTAGTCTAGTGCTTCCTTGAGCCATAGTAGTCCGCTACAGCCCGGTTCACCGGAGTTCTGCTAGCCCAGCACTACTGCTCAGATCACTTAACTGGCCGGCATGTGTTTCACTTTGTTCCTGTGTCTGTCCCTTCGGGGAAATGTCACGCGGTGACATCCGGAGTCCTGCCTAGCCTGCTACAGCCCGGGTTCCTGGAGTCCTGTTAGCCCAGTGCTACAGCCCGGAATCACTCGCTGATGACCGACATGCTCGATGTGATTCATGTATGCCTGTGTCCATAGGTCTGTGCCGCTTTGGGTTCACGACTAGCCATGTCGGCCCGGGTTCTCTGTGATATGGATGCTAGCGACACTATCATATATGTGAGCCAAAAGGCGCAAACGGTCCCGGGCCATGGTAAGGCGACACCCGTGGGTTACCGTGCGTGAGGCCGCAAAGTGATATGAGGTGTTACTGGGTAGATCGATGTGACTTGGAATCGGGGTCCTGACAGCTTTGGTATCAGAGCCTGACTGCCTGTAGGATTACCAAGCCAAACTGGTCGAAGTCGAGTCTAGAAATGCTTTAGTTATGTAAGGGAATTGATTGTGGAAGGGAACGTAAGGCTCTTTTTACTCCTTTACCCTATGGCCTTCTAATCTGAGTCATCCTCTTCTCTTCTACGGGGGTTAAGAACTAGGCTTCTCATCTTTCTATTAGGATGACGTGTTACTAATCCATAGACTTATAGAATTGATAGTTTCAAGCCTCAGTTCCGTTCCTACTACTTCCGTATGTTGTCAGTTGATCTCGGAACCTTGATATTGTTGCTGAGTGGCTATGCCACCATTTTTTCAGGTTGTCTCAAATCTTTTGAGAAATTACAGCCGTTATGCTGTCCGAGTCATCCCAGGTTTCTAAATAGTCTGATGCATTTGCAGACCCTTTCCCCTGTTCCTGATGTCCATTTGGGCCAGATTAATCACACTACCTATCAGTTGAGGTACTCTATTGCCTCGACATATATGTTGGAGCTATTATTATGACCCTAGGTGTTTAGGGAGTCACCTAGTAATCTAGCCAGGTTTTATGTTCCCGGTGTGATGATTCTGGCCACCATTCTCAAAAGCATCCCGTGATGCCATGTAGTGGTAGGTATTCTATTCATGGGTTCTTGAACCCGAGATTCACCCTACTTACCTCATGTTGATAGTGTTGCTAGTTCCTTTAGGATATTAGTAACCTTTGCGATAGTCCTCGAGGTCTGTGGTATTTCCTTCTTCCAAATACTATGAACCACCTATGGCAGAAGTTTGTTGTATCAAAAGATCACAACCAGAGTGCTCTTAATGAGTTCTCCATTCTGCATTGTGAATGTGCCAGTCCTACCTATCTGCATGGGTTGTCCGAAAGAAATGTTGAGCTTTGCTCGACATACTAATCTATGCATCCACAACTCAGAAAATTATATGTTCCTTGAGTTGTTCCTCTTCAGTTGTATTCCGACCATCTTCTATCAGTTGATAGCCAAGAGTATGTGTGCATTTGTGTTCATCGATGCCTATTATTCTTGTGGTCCGTCAAGCCATTCTATTCCGGAATGACTAGGAGAAACAAACTCCAGTACCTCATCCATCTCTGGGATTGGGTCAAAGCAGTTGTATTCCGCAGATCAGAATGCCAATCCAGCTTCTGTTCTGTTCTACCTTGGAGTGTTACCATCTTTATGTCAGGAGTGTCATGATAATTGCACCACCTCTTATGAATTCTTGACGCAGTAATACTTCTTGCCATCATTGTTCATTCCTCGGTTCCGTGTTATTGTAACCAGAGTGCCGACAAGTGTACTGTGATGTGCGAAATCAATACTCCTAGCAACTCCGTTGCTTGGTAGTTAATGGACAATACTCTCATTCTTAGCGTGCTGGTTATTGAATCATCACCCTAAGGTTTATCATGCTACCTAGTCCTTATTTCTGGTGCACACTTCGATCAATGAGTTAGGATCATGTCAATCCCTCACTCCCTGAAAAGCAAGATTGTTCTCGAGCTTAGTAACATATCGGTGGTTCGTGACTTTCCGATTATCTTCTCGGAAGTGTTACCAGGTTGTCGCCTGACCGTTATGTTGAGCTCGTGATCAAGCTGGTTTCTTGTAAACCACCCCTTCTCCAAGAATCTGTGTTGGATACCCCTGAGCTAGTTGGTTAAGCTGAACAGCAACTTGGAGAGTTGGAAGATAAAAGGCTTTGCCGAATTTGGTTCTTCCTGAAGGGATATCTTTGTGTTGTGTATGTGTTGAAGAAAGATGATATCTTCACCAATTGGTCCTCGTGATCAGTTGTTGGATCTATTGTCTTGTCAAAACTTTGACTTGACTATGGGCTATCGTCAAGCCAAATCAGAACCAACGATGTTCGTAATGTTGTCTTACTCGTGGTTGATTCCTCGAGCATACACCATTACATCCTTTGGTCTGACCAATGCTACCACCGTGTTTACATGATGGTGGATGTCCAGTGATATGGAAATTTCGATGAGTTGCTGTTGAGCCCATCAGCAGCATGCTGTCTCCCCCATGATTCATGTTGAACATCTAAGTTAGTATTGGAAACTTTGTAAGCAATGCTTTCGTGTTCCGTTCATGAAGTATATGTTTGGTGAAATAAGTTACTTTCTCTAAGTTCACGCGCACTAGGTGTAAGTTGCCACCATGAATTTGAGAAAGGTTTGTTTTGTTTCCCTTGGAATCATCCCAAATCATTCATGCATATGTGCGAAGTATTCTATGGTTTGGTAGATTAATTACCTCCACTCCATATGTGTTCCTAGCACACCAAGCCACTGATTGGTTTGTTTAAGGAGAAGAAGTTTCTTCTTAGGAGCTAGACTTACGCAAGAACTTCGATATCCTCGTTGATGGTTCCCCCTGAACTCGGTAGTGTGTTATTATAAGACTACTATGTGGTCATGCTTGTCTGGGACAGCATGTTCACAGGTTTGTAGCAAAACCGGCACATGTTTTGGAGCTTACTACCATAGTCCATTTCCTGAGAATCTCGCAATGACATCTCGTCGATTTGTGTTAGGAACTTTCATTTTATTTCTAGACTCGATGAGTCTGGAATATCCTAACACCAACCAGATCTGAATCTTGGGCAGATATGATGGTTGGAACATACTCCAAGAACTATATTGTTGGTTCCTCTGTAACCGGTAATGTGGATGTCGTGGCCAACACACCTAACCAGAAGGCCTATTATTGTAGTATCCTAGTTGAAGAAGTTAGTCACCTCCCCATAAGGATCTCGCAGGATCTGCCTCCGTAGTTATTCCTTATGGATTCTTGAGCTTCCAAAGTCCGACCTTTTACTTGATGTTCTAGATATCAAACCATATCTATGAATGGATTACGCTAGCACATCAAGGAGAACATTAGAGGCAGAGTGCTAACTGTCTCCCGGTCGATCATCCAGATTCTGATCCCTTAGCCTCGCTAAGGTGAAATCTGAGAAAGTGTTATCTTTCTTTGCATCTGCATCTTCCACCATTATTCATCATGGTAGCATGTTGTGTTGCCAGGATCCTTGACACGGATATTGGCAGAACCTTGATGAATACGGAAATGCTCAAGTTCTTGAGAGCACGCACAAGCACCAGGTTTGACCATTGGCGCTAACTAGGATTTGCTTCCAGTTTCCTCGGTTATGTTATAACCTTTTCAAACAGTGGACTCACTCTCGACTGTTGAGTTCTTCCCCAGTTACTAGAATCATTCCCAACATTTGCATTTTGTTCCCAGCTTGCACCACAGTAGTTGTTGTTCATGATCATCTTCAAAAGTGGACTTACCATGGGTCTCATCCATTTCCGATGATAAGCAAAAATCATCCATTGCGTTGTCTTCAACAAGGTAGTCCTCATCATCCATCCTAGTCAGAGTATGCCATTCTTTCGAACCCCTTCCAACGATTGTTGTGATTGCCTTAGGCTGGTATAAAGAGTTTCAATGATCTCTGAATCAAAAGTAGTTCTTTTTGCCACTTAAGGGAATATATCTGCGAGTCACTTTCTTTAAGATGTCTCGTTATGGTATCATGGCAATTATCTCCTCGCTACTTTGAAACCATGCATCATCCTACTTAAGCGTGGAATTGTTGCCTACCAAATTTGATCCTTTATCATCCGCTTCTTTCCATCACCCCTGATGTGTGTTTCGTGTCTTAGCTCAGGAGATGTTTTATATCTCACTCCATGAGTTGATCTTGAGTGCTCGATCTCCGAGCAGATCGATTTCTGTAGAATTTCTTTCTGCCGTCATCATGCTGGATGAAGATCCCGAAAGCAAAGACGTCAAGATCAAGATGATGCAATTAATCAACATCCTCAGGAAGGGCAGTTGGATCGAGAAGACTGCGATAGTTTTGTGACCCTCCCCTTCCTTCTTGCCTCATGTCTTGAATCTCGGGCCGAGATTCTTGTTTAGTGGGGGTGAGTTGTCACATCCCTAGTTCTATTAATGCCTAGTGCTAGCATCTGGTGTTGCATCATGTTTAAATTTCAGTTAAACCTGAAATGGGGATTGCCTAAACCCTAGCATTAAAAGGAATTCACTAGGTTCAACAAAAAAAATATTCTCAGTGAATCCAAATGGTTTTCAAAAATGTTCATCATTTTTGGTTCTGGCTAAAACCTCTGCCAAAAATGGGTTCATAAAATTTGGAGCCATTTTGAATTTTTGAGTTAAGACATAACTATTTGCATTTGGGCATTTAAAATACTATAAATACTTTTAAATGCCCAAATACTTTTGAAAGTAATTTTAGGCTGTTGGGAGTAATCCCAAAGGTGCCTATGATTATTTTCAGAATTTTCTAAAATGTTAGTATTTTTACTAATTCAAAACAAACAACAGAGCATTAAATAAATGAAAACAGAAAGGAAAGAAGCAGAAACTTACCTAGCCTCACTGTGCAGCCCACCTAGTCGGCCCAGCTGTGGCCCAGCACCGTAGAGAGCCCAGCCCACCACCCCACCGCGTCGTCTTCCTCCTGCCAGTAGGAGCAGCTCGCTGTCGCGCGCGCGCTCGCCCCTGGCCACCTCCTGCTTCCTCCTCGGACCTTCTAACGCCGCCACGCACGCCCCTGGCACCCCCCCCAGATCTCTCTCTCCCTCACTCGTGGCCTCTCCCCTCCCTTGGACCTCTTCCTCTCACCAACCCGAACGGGTCCGTCGCCGCCGACAAGCACCACCGCGGCCACTACCTCCTCCTCGCTCCCTGGACATGCCCAGGAGCTCCGCCACTTTGTCCTCTACCACCTCGATGAGCCACGAGGCCCCGGACGCGCTGCAACACCGCCACCGCCGCCGCCCTCTTCGTTCGGCCACCGAGATCGCCGGCGACCTCTCGTCACCACCAGCCCCTCCCCGAGCTCGCCGAGGCCACCTCTGAACTCGCGGTGAGCTCCTCTATCGATCCCCCCTACTCCCATGCCCACTAGCTCATCGTAGCCCTCGTTTCCATCGAGACCGAGACCTCACCAGCACCGGACTTGTCGCAGTCGTTGTTTTGGTACGCCTCCGTCCAAACCGAGCGCATCACTGGACTCAGTGCACCCCCAGGAGCACGTTTCACCCACCGGCTCCTCCTCCCATGCACCACAACGCCAAACCCGCAGGTGCCCGAACTCCGGCCACCACTCGACTTGACGCCGTCGTCGACTCCAGCCACCCCAGGCCCGGCTACTGCCACCAGGCGACGCGCTGCAACGCCAGCTACCCGTAGAGACCAACCGCGGCTCAAACCGCGGCCTGTACGTGAAACCCGAGCAACTCCGGCGAGTTGCCGCCACGGGTTTGGTCGCCGCCGGCTGAACTCCGGTGACTCCGACGTGGCACACTTAGTTAACGCTAATGACACTGCTAATTTAACCCCACGGCCGCTGACATATGGGCCCACGCGTCAGAGTTGACCCTGCTGACGTGGCCGTTGACCAGGCCCACATGTCAGCCACACTAGCCAGCTCTGTGAGACTGACTAGTGGGTCCCAGCCGTCAGGTTTGACTCTGGGCGACCCTGTTAACCTGCTGACGTCATAATGACGTAGTGCTAACGCAGTAAAGGAATTTCTGGTTTTAAAATAATACAGGAAATTCCAGAAAACAATTTAAACTTCTAAAAATCATAGAAATTCAACTGTAACACCAAATAAGATAAATTATATATGAAAAATTATCAGAAAAATTCAAAGAATCTGTTTATGGCATTTGCATGCATGTTTGAACAACCTAGGGTTGCTGTACAGGGCAATTTGCATAAATGACATTTAAATAAGCACATATGGAGTTTGAATTTGAACCCTTGGTTCAAACCAACTTCATTTAATATGGTTGCTAGTTGCATTAGCTCAATCAACAGCATATTGCCATGACACTATCATGCATCATAATTGTTGCATTGCATTGATTGTGTTCCTCTTTGTTTGCCGGTATTTGTCCCCTCTCGATAGACGTGGTTCCGACGACGAGTTCGATGACACCGATGAAGAACTATACTATCTTCAGAAGTGCCAGACAAGCAAAACCCCTTTGTTCATTCCGATACAATCCCACTCTCTCGCTCCTGCTCTCTTTTACTGCATTAGGACAACAACGATTCAACAGTTACTTGCTGCGGTAGTTGAGCCCCTTATCCACTGCATGACCTGTCATTGCCACGGTAAATAGATGAAACCCACTAGTATGAGTAGGAGTTGTTTGAGCCCTGATGTGCCTACTCATTCATGCTTATTTTTCATGCCTGCTATTGCATAGAGTTGTGTCAGGTCTGATTCATCGGGGATGAATCGGAGGTGTGTAAACATGTCCTACTGTTGAGAGCTAAGTGTGTGAACACGATTTGGTAAAGGTAGCGGTGAGATGCCATGTAGGAGTACATGGTGGGTTGTCTCATTGAAGTCGTCCTTAGGATCTGAGTTCTGTGTTTGTGATCCATGAAACAGTTACTACCACGCATTGGGCCCGAAACCAATGGACCCTCTCGGCTTCTTGATCACCCTTGTCCTCTGTCCAGGAGTTGCAACTAGTTTCTGGTGTTTATAGGATATGTGTTGGCGGCCATGCGTAGCGCTGACCCTAGGGGTGGGCTATGATGCGGTAGATACACCGTGGCACGGTGTACCGGGCGCCCGTTTGGTGTCCCAAGAACCCTGTTCACATCGTTCGGGGCCGTATGTGGAAACCTCGGCCGGACTCCCTCGGATGGAACCTGGATAGGCGATAAACCTGGACTAGAGACTTGAGTGTTTAGGTAGGCCGTGGCCGACACCCTCGTTGGGCTTCCGCTTGAAGGTTGCCGAGTACATGTCATGTAAACGGCGGTAAGTGGTGAGAGCGTGTGTGAAGAAGTACACCCCTGCAGGCTTAACATCATCTATTCGAATAGCCGTGTCCGTGGTAATGGACTTCTAGGTTGCCTATAACAGTTCATAGACAAGTGAAAGTGGATACTCTAAAACTCGCAAGATAAGTGTGAGTGTTATGGATGGCCTTCTCGTAGGGAGACGGGAGCGGATCCATAGTGGTGTATTGAATGGTGAATATGTGGACTCGTCTGCGCCACCTCAAAAGAGTTGCTTGCAATCGTAGTTCAGGTTAACCACTGAGTCAAAGCTGGCTTGCTGCAGTTAAACTCCACCCCCCCCCCCTTGTTGATACCGATGCATATGTAGTTTAGTTCTGATGTAAGTCTTGCCGAGTACCTTTGTACTCACGTTTGTTTAATTTATGTTTTCAGAGAGACTTCAGTCTCGCTAGTAGTTCCGCATGGACTTTGACGATTAGCTTGATACCTGAGCTACGATCTTGTGCCCTCGGCAGGATCTGGTAGATAGTCAGGCTTCTCAGCCTTCTTCATTTGTAGTTGTCTGTACTCAGACAAGTTAAGCTTCCGCATGTGCTTGTTGCTTGTATGCTCTGTATGTTGGGTCATAAGACCCATGTTTGTCATATCTCGCTCCTCATAGCCTAATGAATAAATACTTTGTGTCGTAGAGTTATGTTGTGATGCCATGTTGTATTTACACATACCGAGCATATTGTGTGTATGATTGAAATGCTTGGTATGTATGGGATCCGAGAATCTAGTTGTTTATCCATGGCAGCCTCTCTTATGGGGAAATGTAGTCTAGTGCTTCCTTGAGCCATAGTAGTCCACTACAGCCCGGTTCACCGGAGTCCTGCTAGCCCAGCACTACTGCTTAGATCACTTTACTGGCCGGCATGTGTTTCACTTCGTTCCTGTGTCTGTCCCTTCGGGGAAATGTCACGCGGTGACATCCGGAGTCCTGCCTAGCCTGCTACAGCCCAGGTTCCTGGAGTCCTGTTAGCTAAGTGCTACAGCCTGGATTCACACGCTGCTGACCGACATGCTTGATATGATTCATGTATGCATGTCCCCATAGGTTTGCCGCTTTGGGTTCACGACTAGCCATGTCAGCCCGGGTTCTCTGTCAATTGGATGCTACCAACACTATCATATACGTGAGCCAAAAGGCACAAACGGTCCTGGGCCATGGTAAGGCGACACCCATGCTTTACTTTCCGCTACCAATATACTCTTTGCATGCTTGCTTGAATTATGTGATGATTGCTTGACTTGTCCTACAATAGCTAAAATCTGCCAAGAACTAAAATTGGGAAAAGGTTAAGTTTTTATTTGGTCAAGTAGTCTAATCACCCCCCTCTAGACATAATTTCGATCCTATAATGTGCTTGTTGTTTGTATGCTCTGTATGTTGGGTCATAAGACCCATGTTTGTCATATCTCGCTCCTCGGAGCCTAATGAATAAATACTTTGAGTCGTAGAGTTATGTTGTGATGGCATGTTGTATTTACACATACCGAGCATATTGTGTGTATGATTGAAATGCTTGGTATGTGTGGGATCCGAAAATCTAGTTGTTTATCCTTGGCAGCCTCTCTTATGGGGAAATGTAGTCTAGTGCTTCCTTGAGCCATAGTAGTCCGCTACAGCCCGGTTCACCGGAGTTCTGCTAGCCCAGCACTACTGCTCAGATCACTTAACTGGCCGGCATGTGTTTCACTTTGTTCCTGTGTCTGTCCCTTCGGGGAAATGTCACGCGGTGACATCCGGAGTCCTGCCTAGCCTGCTACAGCCCGGGTTCCTGGAGTCCTGTTAGCCCAGTGCTACAGCCCGGAATCACTCGCTGATGACCGACATGCTCGATGTGATTCATGTATGCCTGTCTCCATAGGTCTGTGCCGCTTTGGGTTCACGACTAGCCATGTCGGCCCGGGTTCTCTGTCATATGGATGCTAGCGACACTATCATATATGTGAGCCAAAAGGCGCAAACGGTCCTGGGCCATGGTAAGGCGACACCCATGGGTTACCGTGCATGAGGCCGCAAAGTGATATGAGGTGTTACCGGCTAGATCGATGTGACTTGGAATCGGGGTCCTGACAGATAGGTGACGGCTGACTGTACTTTGATCAGCATCATAATCCATGGAGCATAAAACTTCAAGCCAAAGAATCAGATCCTGATGCTGCAAGTTGGAGGATGAAGAAGTCTTGTGCATTGAAGCTTTTGCCATGAAGAATATGGAATACCAAAGTCTTCATTGCACCTTCTAGCTTGGCATGTGGAGAATGTCATTTGATGGGCCAGAGAGTTCGCCTTGAAGTTTTTCACATCTTGCACGCTGAGCTTGGCCATGTTCTTCTTGAACTGAGCTTTCTCATAGTCGATCTTTTGCTTCAGTTCAACGATGCGCTGAGCTAGAGCTAGCTCAGAAGCAATGGCGCCAGTGAAGGCGACACTAAGGCCAATTGGAAGTTGCAGATCTTCAAAGCTCAGGTTGGGCGTGTCAAACCACTCATCAATGAAGTCATTGATGATTGCCACATCAAAGAGAGGCAAATCATTGAAGATCTCTGCTTCTTCCTTGCTCTTAATCAGTTGCTCAAGAGCGTCATCTGCAAGATCTTCATCGCTGGACAGATCAATGGCGTCATTGCGCAGAATAGCAGCAGCAGTCAGTGCCTGATCAGTATTCTTTCTCATCTCAGTCTTCTTGGAGATACGTGATAGATCTTCAGACTGCACACTGTCTTCAGGAGGTGCAGTAGCCAGTGGCTTCGCATATAAGACCTTTGGTGCTGGAGCAGGATTTGAAGCTTTAGGCTTCTTCAGTTTCTTTGGCTTCGGTGGTGCAGGCGCTTCATCAGATTCAGCGTCATATGCAGGCTCATCCACGGCTGTCCCTTGAACCATGATATGAGTGACGAGACCTTCCAGGTTGTAGAAGGGCCCAACAAGATTGGGTTCAGCTTCGCGGGTGCCATCGGCACGGGGAGCAGAAGGACCAGGGTTGAAGTCTAGTCCCAATGACTTCTTGTTTTGCTTAGCCGAGTTCTTGGCAAACTGGAAGTTGCGCTTGAACAGATTGTCGTCATGACACCATAGCAATGACGATGGGTCAGCATCTGCAGGTTGTGGTCCACGGACCATGCAGGGATTGAAGCCTTGTTCAATGGCTTCATCTCTGGACCTGGGTTGAAGATTTCTGTATAGGATGTCTCCCCATGGTCGCTTGATGGCATTCTTCTCAGCATATTCCTGGGTCACAAACCTGTACTTGAACCATTGCTCAGCCTAGTATCTTCGAATCCATTGGATTCGTGTCTTGCGTTGATTGTAATCCTCTTCTAGATCTGTCTTGTACAGCTCTGAGAGGTCATCAGGCATATCTCTTGATGTTCCCCCTCGACGCTATCTGCCACCCTTCCTTGCTGATTTCTCTGTAGCCATGAACTTAAAACTGAATGGCTTCAACACATTCAAAGGTTTCAAAGGCTTCCGCTTGCTGGTCAAACAGGAACTGGCTTCGGGAGAATTTATATGATGCTGTAAGAATTCTGCAAATGAATGCAGACTATGAGAACCAAGGGATTCTCCCACGGACATGTACCTGTGACAGCATTAAGGTGCGAGGGAAGGGGAAGAGGTCATATGCATTCTCAGAAGATTTTGAAGATAAATCAATTTAGAAGACATTGACCTCATAGTGCGAAGACATTCACTCATAGATAGAGAGTTGGTTCCAGATTTGTACGAATCCACGAATAAGTACAAGTGAGGAATCTAACTACTTTGTGAAGCATAAGTGAACATACTAGGCATATTATGAGATGCAGTATGAAATAGGTCCAACTTGTGTGAACAGAAACTGCTTGTGGTAGAAAGTGATGAATCTATAGGATCAAAGGGGCCGTAAAAAGGAAGTTTTATTTACCACACAAAGAACTGCTAGACAGAGTGGGAGAGGAGGCCGAGCAGTTCGATCGTCCGTGCCCTAACTTGGCGACGGAGGACACCTACGGCGACAGCGGAGAAGACGATGTCCGCGGCCGGCTTGAAGACGGCGCCGGTGAGGTCGCGGCAACTAAGCGCTTCGTTGTCGGCGTTGTCGAGGGCTAGCGGTGGCGCTAGGGTTTGTGCGAGAGTGGAAGAAAGGATAATGACTATGGTGAGGCATGTATTTATAGGGACAGGGACGGCACAGTGTTATTACACAGGTGCCCCTGGCGATTCACATCTGAAGGACACGTGGCTATCATGCAACATATCGGAGGTTGTTCCACGTTCCCATGCACGCCTGGATTGTCGGGTGGTCGTTCCCACTTCTCCGGGTTTCAGGTGAAAGGATTTAGCATTGAAAACAGACTTAATGTTTGTCTCTGTATCTTCTGCTGACAAGGACGCAAAGAAGATATTCAACAGTTTCAATATAATGCATATGATTTGGAGAGATAAAGTTTGAGATAGAAAGCATAGAGAGGCTAGGGTCCGATCACATTCACTTAGTTCAAAAGATTCAACAAGAAGACATAGCTATAGGTGAATGCTGTAGAGGACACAACACCAGTATATATAAATATATATATATATATATATTTGAGAACGATAATCAAATAAACGTAGTGAAGATAATCATGAAGACAAGTTGAGATTGAAGCCAAACCAAATGTGAAGACATACCAAACGTAACGCCATGAGTGAAACACTTCAAACAGAAAAATTTGGTGGTGGCATTACCCACCGTATAGGAAATATTAGACCCAGACACAGCGCACAATTATCGTGGCGCTCCGAAGTCAAATTCCACATTAATGTATTCACACTTAGAATGTAAGTCTTCATTGATTGAAGATATACTTTACTTCGTGTGTTGCACATCTAAGTCATTAATATGCATAAGTGTTAGGATGTGTGCCTGATCACAGGACATTTGAGGATTCCAAGATATTTAGCTCACACAGTAACTTGCGAAACCTCTTCTCATCCAAGGGCTAGGTGAAGATATCTGCCAATTGCTCTTTAGTGTTGACGTGTGTGATGTCAATATCTTCCTTCACAACATGATCTCTGAGAAAGTGATGACGAATTTCAATGTGCTTTGTCTTTGAGTGCTGAACTGGGTTGTTGGCAATCTTGATGGCGCTTTCGTTGTCGCAGTAGAGTGGCACTTGCTTCAGATGAATGCCATAGTCTTTGAGTGTTTGCTTCATCCATAGAAACTGAGCGCTGCAAGATCCAGCAGCAATGTATTCAGATTCAGCAGTGGAGAGAGATACGCAGTTCTGCTTCTTTGAAGACCAACATACAAGTGATCGTCCCAGAAAATGACATGTGCCTGATGTAGAATTGCGATCCACCTTGTCACCAGCATAATCAGCATACGAGAATCCAACCAGATCAAACTCTGAGCCCTTTGGATACCATAATCCTAATGTTGGGGTGTGAGCCAGATATCGAAGAATTCGCTTCACAACTAAGTGATGCGATTCCTTTGGTGCCGCTTGGAATCGAGCACACATGCAAACACTAAGCATAATATCTGGCCTAGATGCACATAGATAAAGTAAAGAACCAATCATGGAGCGATATACCTTTTGATCGAACTCTTTACCATTGTCGTCAGGACCCAGATGATGTTTGGCTGGCATTGGCGTCGTGAAGCCTTTGCAGTCTTGCATCCCAAATATCTTCAGGCAATCTTTGAGGTACTTCTCTTGAGATATGAAGATGCCATTGCGTTGCTGACGTATTTGAAGACCAAGGAAGAACTTCAGCTCACCCATCATGGACATCTGATATTGCTCTTGCATCATATATCCAAACTCGTCAGTGTATTTCTGATTGGTGCAGCCGAAGATAATGTCATCCACATATATTTGGCACACAAACAGTTCACCATCATATGTCTTCGTGAAGAGAGTGGGGTCGAGGGAACCAGGTTTGAAGCCTTTGCTCTTCAGGAAGTATTTGAGTGTTTCATACCAAGCCCGAGGGGCTTGTTTGAGGCCATACAGTGCCTTGTTGAGCTTGTACACCATGTCAGGATGTTTTGGATCTTCAAAGCCAGGCAGTTGTGCAACATACACTTCTTCTTCAATCTTGCCATTGAGAAAAGCGCTCTTCACATCCATTTGATACAGAAGAATGTTATGATGATTTGCATAGGCCAGCAGTATGCGTATGGCTTCAAGTCTAGCCGCAGGAGCAAATGTTTCATCGAAGTCAATCCCTTCAACTTGAGTGTACCCTTGAGCAACGAGACGAGCTTTGTTTCTGACAACTTGACCATGATCATCTTGCTTGTTGCGATATATCCATATGGTGCCTATTATATTGTGCTTGCGAGGATCAGGATGCTTAACCAGTTCCCATACATTATTCAGCTCAAACTGTTGAAGCTCTTCTTGCATAGCTTGAATCCATTCAGGTTCCATGAAGGCTTCTTCAACTTTCTTGGGTTCAGATATTGAGACGAATGGGAAGTGCCCACAGAAATTTTCTAGCCGTGTTGCCCTTGAACGAGTGAGTGGACCTGGTGCATTGATGATATCAATTATTTTCTCAATCTGTACTTCATTTTCAACACGAGGACGTACAGGACGAAGATTTTGCTCTTGCTGATCATTGTCATCGTTAGAGGGATTGTCTTCAGGCTGAGCATTGTCTTCAGTTTGATCATTGTCTTCAGGTTGATCAGGTGCGGAGATCATAAGTTACTCTTCAGGCTGAGCTTCAGAAGGTATGATTTCTCCAGTTCCCATAAGTTTGATTGATTCACTAGATGGAACTTCATCTAGCACATTTGGCAGGTGCTCTCTTTGTGAGCCGTTAGTCTCATCGAACCGCACATCCATAGTTTCAACAACTTTATAGTGAAACAGGTTGAAGACTCTGTAGGAGTGTGAATCCTTTCAATATCCAAGCATAAAACCTTCATGTGCTTTTGGTGCAAATTTTGAAGTGTGATGTGGATCCCTGATCCAGCACCTGGCACCAAATACTCTGAAGTAACTGACATTAGGCTTCTTGCCAGTAAGGAGCTCATAGGATGTCTTGTTGAGAAGCTTGTGAAGATAAACACGGTTGATGATATGGCATGCAGTATCAATGGCTTCAGGCTAGAACTTTCTTGGAGTCTTGTACTCATCAAGCATCGTCCGGGCCATCTCAATAAGTGTTCTGTTCTTGCGTTCCACGACGCCATTTTTCTGCGGTGCGTACGGAGCTTAGAATTCATGTGTGATGCCCAAAGTATCAAGATAAGTGTCTAGACCAGTGTTCTTGAATTCAGTGCCATTGTCACTTCTGATGTGCTTTATCTAGGCACCATAGTTGTTCATGGCTCTATTGGCGAAGCGTCTGAATACATCCTGCACTTCAGTCTTGTAGAGGATTATATGCACCCAAGTATATCTTGAATAATCATCAACAATGACAAAGCCATAGAGACAAGAAGTAGTAGTAAGAGTTGAGTAATGAGTGGGACCGAAAAGATCCATGTGGAGCAGTTTGAAGGGTTGAGTCATTGTCATGATTGTCTTCGAGGGATGCTTGGCCCTCGTCATCTTTCCTGCTTCACAGGCACCGCATAAGTGATCCTTCTTGAACTTGACGCCCTCGATGCCGATGACATGCTTCTTCCTTGCAAGGGTGTGGAGGTTCCTCATGCCAGCATGCCCTAGCCTCCGATGCCAGAGCCAACATTCAGAAGCTTTTGCTAGAAGACATACGGCAACTTGTGGTCCTGCTGAGAAATCTACCTTGCACAAATCATCTTTACGATACCCTTCAAACACTAGAGACTTGTCAGATTCCATTAGAACAAGGCAACGATATTTTCCAAACATCACAGTCATGTTTAAATCGCAAAGCATTGAGACAGACATTAAGTTGAAACCAAGGGATTCAATAAGCATGACTTTATCCATGTGTTGATCCTTTGAGATTGCAACTCTACCTAGACCCAATACCTTGCTTTTACCAGTGTCAGCAAATGTGATGTGACTTTTGTCAGATGGACGTAAGGTTGAGTCCATAAGAAGGCTTCGATTGCCAGTCATGTGATTGGTACACCCACTATCAATAATCCATTCTGAAGCAGTTGGTGTCATACCCTACAATGCAGTTAGGGGGATAGGCTTCACGAAGAGAATTGTGAAGCAAAAACATTTGACGAGCCAGTGGATTATGAAACTTAGATCGAGATTAGGACTGATAGGGCAAGTAGCAAGCGACTCAGGAACAAAGTACATAATAAGACCATTGGGGCATTTGATCTTGCTCCCTACAAGATGTTTAAGGTCCCCAGCAATAGCGTCAGACGATTTTGGTTTTCGGCTGGAGACCTTTCCCTGCAAAAGAGAGTTAAGCTTTCTTAGCCACCCACACCTTCAAGGGTGGCTTCGAAGCAATGAGTGTAAGTGCAGCATCTGAGAACTTTGGCTTTGGAGCCCTAGCAAAAAGTCTTGCAGGTGGATAATAGTACTCATAAGAATAAGCAGAATAGTTCTTGGTCTTATGAACATGGCGGTTTGATGAAACGCGCTCATATTCACAGGCCTGAGTATGGTTTCCCTACAAAACATTTGCGTTAGTGCGACTCAGGTGAGTCCTCTGTCTGTATGAAGCCTTTGGACCGTATGAAGCCTGTGGTCTGGGGTTTGTCTTCTTCACCTATGGTGTCATGATGACATTCACAGGAAGATTCTCCAAACACCTTTTCGACACCCAGACCTTCTTCATAGGCGGTCCATTCCTGCAGTTAGTTCCAATATACCTGGCAAACACTTCACCTTTCTGATTCTTAAACAGTTTATAGTTTGCATCAAAGGATTCATCAATAACAATGGGATTAGCACAAGTGAAGCCAGATAGGGTGGATGGATCCGCTGAAGGTTCCTTTGTAGCAACCCATGTGGTTTTGGGGTACTGCTCAGGTTTCCAGTAAGAGCCATCAGCATTCATTTTCCTTTCGAACCCAACACCCTCTTTCCTAGGGTTTCGGTTCAGGATCTGCCTTTCGAGGACGTCACATAGTGTTTGATGCCCTTTGAGACTTTTGTACATCCCTGTTTCAAGCAATGTCTTCAACCTAGCATTCTCATCAGCAATAGCAGTGGTATCCTCAGCAGAGGGGTTAGTTACCACATCAACAGTTGAAGATATTGCAATAGTAGCAGTAGTAGAACACCCAGCAACAGAAGTAGCATTGTCATGCTCGATGCATTTAAGACATGGTGGTTCAAATTCTTCCGGAGCTGAACTGATCTGTTCGGCGTGAAGTGACTCATTTTCCTTTTGAAGATCTTCATGAGCCGCTCTCAATTTCTCAAGATCTTGCTTCCTTTGAAGATAATCATAGGAAAGCCTGTCATGAGTTGTTGAGAGCGTTTCATGACGAGTTTCAAGTTCCTCATACTTAACGTGAAGATTTTTTATGTCTTCAATTAAGGACTGAGATCGAGTCATTTCAGCGTCTAACAGATCATCGCTTTTGTCTAACAGTTTTTGAATATGTTCCACAGCTTTCTGTTGTTCAGTTGCAATTTTAGCAAGTGCTTTGTAGCTGAGTTTGGAACCACAATCAGAGTCATCTTCACTACATGTTTGATAGTGAGTAGTGCGTGTGTTTACCTTGGCACCGCGTGCCATGAAGCAGTAGGTAGGAGCAGAGTAGTCCTTGTCATTTGCATCGGTGTCAGTGATGAAGTCATTGTCTTCAGTGTTGAAGATGGACTTGGCAACGTATGCTGTAGCCAGACTCGCAACGCCAGAATCGGACTCCTCCTCAGACTCCACCTCCGCCTCCTCAGAAGCGGACTCCTCCTCTGAATCCATTTCCTTGCCAACAAACGCACGTGCCTTGCCAGATGAGCTCTTCTTGTGTGATGAAGACTTTGAGGAAGACTTGGAAGAAGACTTTGAGTATTTCTTCTTCTTCTTGTCTTCAGACTCATACTCCTTGCTCTTCTTCTTCTTCTTCTTCTTGTTCTCATTGTCCCACTGCGGACACTCAGAGATGTAGTGGCCAGGTTTCTTGCACTTGTGGCATGATCTTTTCTTGTAGTCATGAGCAGAAGCTTCATCATTCCTTGAGCTTGATCGTGAAGACATTCTGAAGCCTTTCTTCTTGGTGAATTTTTGGAACTTCTTCACAAGCATAGCAAGCTCCTTTCCAATGTCTTCAGGATCGTCAGAACTGCTGTCAGATTCTTCTTCAGATGAGGAGACAGCTTTTTCCTTCAAGGCACGAGTTCGCCCATAGTTGGGACCGTAGATGTCTCTTTTCTCAGAAAGCTGAAACTCGTGTGTGTTGAGCCTCTCAAGTATGTCAGACGGATCGAGTGTCTTGAAGTCAGGACGTTCTTGAATCATCAGGGCTAGGGTGTCAAACGATTTGTCAAGTGATCTCATGAGTGTCTTGACGACTTCATGCTTGGTGATCTCAGTGGCGCCGAGAGCTTGAAGCTCATTTGTGATGTCAGTGAGTCGATCAAACATGAGCTAGACATTCTCATTGTCGTTTCTCTTGAAGCGGTTGAAGAGGTTGCGAAGGACACTGATTCTCTGATCTCTCTGGGTTGAGACGCCTTCATTGACCTTGGAGAGCCAGTCCCAGACTTGCTTAGATGTTTCCAAAGCACTCACGCAGCCATACTGTCCTTTGGTCAGATGACCACAAATGATGTTCTTGGCAGTGGAGTCTAGTTGAACGAACTTCTTGACATCAGCAGCTGTGACACCTTCACCAGCCTTGGGAACGCCATTCTTGATGACATACCATAGGTCGACATCAATGGCTTCAAGAAGCATGCGCATCTTATTCTTCTAGTAGGGATATTCAGTTCCATCGAAGACGGGGCATGCAGCGGAGACTTTAATTATCCGTACAGTCGACATAGCTAAAACTCCAGGTGGTTAAACCGAATCACACAGAACAAGGGAGTACCTTGCTCTGATACCAATTGAAAGTGCTAGTGATTGACTAGAGGGGGGTGAATAGGCGATTTTTATGAAAGCCTTCAAAACATGGAAGTTTCGAAGACAAACGATAGAAATAAACCTATTACCATGCAGCGGAAGGTAGACTACACTAGGCAAACCATAGTCAAGTATTCAATGAAGTGAAAGCACAATGACTAATAGCAGCTAGGCAGTAAGGGTCGGGTAGGAAAATATTGTGAAGCCAATCAGAACAAGCAGTCACTCAGTGAAGACAAAAGATAATGCAATCATACAATGACTTAACAAGGACCAACAGTAAGTAAAGGGAAGCCAAGGATGAAACCAGTGACTCGTTGAAGACAATGATTTGTTGGGCCAGTTCCAACTGCTGTGACAGTTGTACGTCTGGTTAGGGCGGCTAGGTATTTAAAACTGAGGACACACAGTCTTGGACACCCAGTCCTGAACACGCAGCTCATGCACCCAGTCCTCACCGTATTCCCCTTGAGCTAAGGTCACACAGACCTCGCCCAATCACTCTGGTAAGTCTTCAAGGTAGACTTCCAAACCTTCACAGACTTCGTTCACCGGCGATCCACAATGACTCTTGGATGCTCAGAACGCGACGCCTAACCGGCTGGAGGATTCACAGTCCTCAAGTGTAATAAGTCTTCAGATCACACAGACAGGAAGACTTCAGTGATGCCTAACACTCTTTGGCTCTGGGTGGTTAGGGCTTTATCCTCGCAAGGAATTCTCTCTCAAAGGCTTCGGGGTGGGTTGCTCTCAAACGACAAAGCCGTACTCTAACTCTGAGCAGCCAACCATTTATGGTTGTAGGGGGTGGGATATTTATAGCCACTAGGCAACCCAACCTGATTTGTCTGAAATGACCCTCGGTCACTAAGGAACTGACACATGTTCCAACGGTCAGATTTCAAACACACAAGGCAACTTTACTTGGGCTACAAGCAAAGCTGACTTATCCAACTCTGGACAAGATTTGCTCTCATAGTCTTCACTCGAAGAGATAGGATTTTGGTTAAGCATCACTTCAGTCATTCTGACTGGTTCTCATGGACCCCACTTAATAGTACGGTTGTTCCTATGACTCAACAAAGAAGAAAATGAACGACGAAAGAACTAAGTCTTCGCGCTCCATAGTCTTCATGCGATGTCTTCTCTTGTCATAGTCTTAAATGTGAATGTCTTCACATACCACCTCTGACTTCAATGTCTTGTTACATTTTTAGGGGTCATCTCTGGTAGGAAAACCGAATCAATGAGGGACTTCTACCTGTGTTATCATGCAATTCTCACAAACACATTAGTCCCTCAGCTAGGTTTGTCATCAATACTCCAAAACCAACAAGGGGTGGCACTAGATGCACTTACAGCCCCGGCACCATCATCACTAGCCTCTTCTGAGTGGTTGCCAGGGGAGGCTCTCTTGGTGCCTTCTGCCAGGCATAGCCTGCGATCCCGGTGGCGGCTAGGGTGTTGATTGGGCACTCTATCCGCTTGCCCCCTTTGCAGACTCGCCAGTCCCGATCTTGTCAGGCTGATCCCTGTGGGTCTTGACGGGGCCAGGCTGGGCTTCTGCCCACGCACTCCATTTTCCCTCTTCACCTCCTACTATAGTTCCTAGGAGGAGAGGAACAAGAAAGGGATTAAGGGGCACTTATCTTTTTGAGCCTAAAATACATAGGCGATTGACAAACTCTAGTCTTAAATATCTAATCTTCTTTATCCATGTTTCTACTCTATAAGATTTGCACCTGCTTATCCGCATATTAATTAAAAAGACAAGCCTTACTGGGTACTTGTGCATGTATACTATCCATGAAGAGGTTTTACACCTCTATACTCTTAAGTGAACAAGTCTCCTCAACAAGCTATCTTGTCGGTGCCTTCCATTGTTTCCACGGGGGCTGGCCTACCAGGCTTAAAAGTATGGAAGGGAATAGGCCCTTTGTCAACCTTTTTCTGTCAAATGCCACTACAACCTTCTGATCGAAGCAACGTTCGGGTCAAAGGATGGGAGCACAAAAGCTTCGAAGGCGACAATGTTTCTCTATGTATGAGTTTTCTTCTTACAAAGACATGTATGGATAAAAAGAAAACTTATCTGTTTGGCTCGTATAGGATTGATATGTAAGCTTACTTTCCGGCTCTTCTTCCCAGGGTCGAATCCACGGCAAGAGTCATGTAGTTATTGCAGGGGGAAAACATAGAAGCATGTGACCTCATCTAAATGATCATGGTATGCTTATGCTAAGCTAATCATTCATGCATGTTGTTTTTAGGGCGCCAATGCTTTGTTTATTTATCTGCTGCTCAGGGTATGAGCCTGGCTTTGTACAAAGGGTTACATGCAACATCGGCAAGGCTTGTACAAAAGGGTGGCTGCCAGGGCAAGGCCTGGCAGCCGCGTCTTACGGGTAGAACTTGCGAAGATGCTCAATATTACATGAGTTTTGCATTTTGATGCCATTTTCGGTCTCCAGACGGACTGCGCCAGGTCTGGTTACTCGTACTACCCGGTAAGGGCTTTCCCACTTCGGTGTCAACTTTTTGGAACCCTTGGTGGACTGGACACGCCTAAGGACAAGGTCACCTTCCTCAAGGCTCCGGGCATGAACCCTGTGGCTGCGATAGCGACGCAGGGCTTGTTCGTATCGTGCAACACGTACAGGTACCCAGAGACGGTTCTCCTCAAGGAGCACGACATCGTCAAGCTGGTGCTGCTCTTTTTCTATTTCATCGTAGTTAAATACTCTAGGTGACCCATATATGAGTTTTGTGGGGAGCACTACTTCTACCCCAAAGACTAGGAAGAAGGGAGTCTGGCCGTAGCTCGATTTGGTGTTGTATGGAGGGACCAAAGAACCACCGGCAGCTCGTCGATCCATCATCTGCCACACTTTTGCAGCCTATCAAATGTTCTTCTCTTGAGTCCTCGCAGCACTTGAACGTTCTCCCTCTCAGCTTTTCCACTGCTTCTGGGATGGGTAACAGAGCAAAATGAGACCTTGCTTTCGAGGGCTTGAATGTATTGCATGAAGGCGTGGCTTGTGAATTGGGTGCTGTTATAAGTGATGACTCTAGTGGGTACTCCGAAAGGGCACACCAATCCCTTCAAGAACTTGATAGTTGATTGTGCGGTCACCTTCCTCATGGGATCCACTTGCGGCCACTTTGTAAACTTGTAGATTGCAACGTACAAGAATACAAAGCCCCCGGTAGCACGGGGGAAGGGGCCCAAGATGTCGAGCCCCCAGACCAAAAATGGCCATGATAAAGGGATCGTCTAGGAAGCTTGAGCAGGTTGATGGATGTTATTGGAGAGGAACTTGCAGGCTTCACATCTGGTAACTAGCTCGGTTGCATCTTGGTGGGCCGTGGGCCAGTAGAAACCTTGCCAGAAAGCCTTTCCAACCAAGGCTCTTTATCTAATATGAGAGCCGCACGTGCCTTTGTGTATCTGTGCCAAAAGTTCCTTCCCCTCTTCCCGCCAAATGTACTTCAATTTCACACCGTTGGGCCTCCTTCTGTATAATGTGTTGTCGACAAACTAATACATGCTGGCCTGCCGGGCTACTCTTTCGGCTTGTTCTTGCTATTCGGGAAGTTCTCAAGTTTGGAGGTAGTAGACGATGTGTTGTGCCCAGGTTGGAGCTTGTGGCTCGACAACTAGGGCCAATGGCACCTCCTCACTCGTGGGAGCACTCGCCTCGACCACAAAGACATGCGGTCCCGTGGAAGAGTATGGCTCGCCAGGTGAGGTGGAGTTGGTCCCGACAGCCCCCTTACCGGGGACCTCCGAAGGTTTTGTCGGTGAAGGCTTGCTGGTGTCGGCGTTCTGGGAACGGGGGTCCCCAGACTTGCCTGCCTACGGCCCGCGGCGTGGCTAAGCCAGCAGGCCGTACGGTCCATCTTCATCAACAAGGCATCCAAGACCCTCGCGAGGGGCCAAGCCTCGCGAGGCGGACGACACAAGACCTCCTCTGGAGTGGCCTTGTCAGGTAGGCTCACGAGAGGCGGAGATAACAAGGTGAGGCAATCCTCACAAGGCTCTCGTGACATGAGCCATGACGATCGACACCAGGCGGGCGCCAGCGCGCGCAGCGTCCTTGTTTCCTCTTTGGTGCTAAGGAGGCCAGCGTAGGCGAGGAGTACCGAGGCATCAGGAAAAGGTTTCCATATCGGTGCAACAAGACCAAGACCAGAAGGACGGCAAGAGGGAGGTCATTGTGGAGCCCAAAACGGCGTCACCACCAGAGCCTTTCGCAGGCGGAGACCACCTTTGTCAGGATATCTTGTACTAGTTGTCCCCCTTTAAATTTGCCCGCCGTTGTTGGCTCCCTTCCTGCTCAATATTTGGGAAGAGGACCAGGGCCTCTATAAATAGGACTAGCCACCACGATAGGCATGGAGGGATCGTCAAGATCATCCCCACACACACAAGTTAGCCAAGCACGAGAACACCTCACCCTCAGGAGGCTGTTCGTCCCCTTGTATTGTTCATCATCAGCCCAAGAGGCAATCCACCACCACCACACTGGAGTAGGGTATTACACCACAACAGTGGCCCGAACCAGTATAAATCTTGTGTCTTTCTGTGTTGCGAGTTCGTCGAGTTCGTCCGCGACATCTTAGTGAGCTAGGGCGTAGATCGGTGGGAGGAAAAGACTTCGCGCGCACCCCAATATTCGAACCTTAAGGGTTTGCCGGAACCCCACATCCGACATTTGGCGCGCCAGGTAGGGGTGCACCGTAGCTTTCCTTCTATCAGTTTGTCACTCCGTCGCTCCATCGTCTCCTTGGAGGATGCTCGCCGTGCTCGAGCTGAGCGTCGGGCTGCCCTCACCGCCCGTGTTCCTCAGACGGCCCCATCGGTGGGCCACCTCGTCGTTCTCTGTCTCCCGCCGCCAACGCTGCCACCGGCCCGGTGGGGAACGAGCAGCAAGCGTCTTCAGTGCATACTTCGGTACGGCAGGACGGCCACACCGCCACTCCATGGCTGACCCCGGCCGGTTCTTTGTCCCATGCACGCCACGCTCCCGTGGAGGTGCGGGCCACACTCCTCGCCGCAAACAAACTCCTGCGCTACCGCCCAGTCGACGACCTCTACAAGGAGTGCCTCGACCGTGTCGCGAAGCTCATCCGCGCCGCAGGGGGCTCCCCGACGCTATCCATCTCTCTGCCTCACCGTCAGCCGGCCACGGGCGAGGAGGCCCGGGGCACGCCTCCACCACCCCAGCCCAAAGACGGTGCCTTAGCACCAAGCCGCGTGGCCCCGCGGTCTGATCCGCCACGCCCGGTGCCCGCGCGCGAAGAGAGAAGCTGCCAAGAAATCCGTCGGCTGTGAGGAGCTGCACCCGTGCTTACCGCATCGCCTCATCAAGACCGTGCGCCACCCGCGGCGGCGCCGCGCGGACCTCGTCAAGACCAAGCTCCACCTCTGAAACGGTCCCCAATAACTATGGCTGGCTATCGCGCCTTCACCCCAGAGCTGCGCAGCGTCGCCTGGACAAGCAAGTTCAAGCCAGATCTGCGTCCTCGCTACGACGGCACCACTGACCCCGTGGAGTTCTTGCAGCTCTACGAGCTGAGCATCGAAGCAGCCAACAGCGACAAGAAAGTCATGGCAAACTGGTTTCCCATGGCTCTCAAAGACGGGGCCTGCTCCTGGCTCCTGAACCTACAGCACAGCTCGATCTCCTCTTGGGTCGAGATGCGCGACCACTTCGTCGCCAACTTCCAGGGCACTCGCGACCGCCCGCCGGCCGCAGGTGACCAGCGCCGCATCAAGCAACAGCCAGGGGAGACCCTCCAGAAGTACATTCAGCGCTTCAACAACACCCACCTCAAGATCCCCAAGGTCACGGATGAGGCCATCATCTCCGCGTTCTCCGACGGCGTCCGTGACGTCAAGATGAAGGAAGAGCTTGCTATCCACGAGGAGCTCTGCACATCTCAGGAGCTGTTCATCCTGGTGTCGGTGGGAACGACACCTATGGGATCACAAGAATCCCTACTATGGTTAGCGGGGCGCGGGGTCGTGAGAAGAGCGGATCTAACAGGTAGCACACGGTTCGTTTATCGGGGTTCAGGCCGCGAGGATGTGGAAAACCCTACTCCTACTTTGGTGGATTGTATATATGTGTTCTTGAGTTAGCTATGGGGTGTGAGGAGCTCCAAAAAGCCGAATCCTTCTCCTAGTCGCCTTGGGCCTCGCATTACATGAGAAAAAGGGGTTGCCACAATGGCACACAGGAGGTGGAAAGGGTATAGTGATGCGAGGTTATCCCTCGCATTACATGACAAGGCGCATTTAATGCGTCTTGCCTAGGTGTCCTTGCTTTATCGGGGACGGGGGAGAAACCTGTCTCGTCCATCGCTGCTCCTTGTTGTGCCAGCACGCGCCCTGGCCAGCGACACCTGCGATGCCATGTAGGTAGGCAGGCAGCTGAGGTGGCGCAGTGGTGGGTCTTCACGAAGATCTGCATGCCGCCACGCAGGTGCCTGCCCAGCTGGTTGGGTCAGTAGCTGCATGCGTGCGGTGGTGGAGGTTTAGTCGGCATGGGCCTGATGGTGGCCCCACGGGTGTCCTCGGGAAGGGCCTTGCCGGGTCCCCGGCAAGGGTCTTACCGAGGCGCCTGCTGTCATCCCCGGCAAGGCGCTTGCCGGGGGCCTTGTGGTCTTCCTCGGCTGGGATCCCGCCAAGGGTTGTCGTCTCCTTAGTGCGTATCTGATCTTGAATGTCTTTACAAAGATCTACATGCGGCCACGGGGATGTCTCCCGAATCCTTTTCCTTTGGGGGCAGTGGACTCAAGGGTGATTTTCTTCGTAGGCGCGGGACGAGTCGCCGCGCCAAGGGTCTTGCCGGGGCTGCTAGAACTGTCTCCCAGCAAGGATCTTGCCGGGGGAGTCCACTTCGTCCCCTTTGCTCTTCATGGTCTTGGCCTTGGCGTCGTAGTTCTCTTGAGCTTCGGTCTTACCCTGGCTCACCTCCCTTGCCTTGCTTGGTGTGGTGGTGCCCATGGCTCAGACTGCTTGTGCATAGTTATAGGGGTACAAAAAGTGTACCCCGCTTTTTGTACACCGACACCTGGAGACCAAGTGCGCAAGAGCTGAGGAGGGGAGCCTCTCTCTCCTTGAGCTGCCAGGCGCGGGCACAGAAGAGAAGAAAGCCAAGGCCAAGGACGTGAAGCGCAAGGAAGCAACGGTGCTAGCAGTGGAGCCCGACACCAAACGGGGCAGAGATCAGCTCGAGTCATCCAAGAACAGCCGACCGTTATGCGCCTTCCACAACCTGAACACCCACATCACCAGTGACTGCCAAGAGCTCAGAGCCATACGAGAAGGACGCTACAGTCGACGCCCCGAGCGCAGCGACCGGGGCTACAGCCGTGGAGGAGGATGTGGAGGCGGACGCTGGGACGACCGTGGCCCGCGCTAGGAATGGCGCGACAGGCCTTGTGAGGACCGCTGGCAAGACCATCCTCGCGAGGGGGCCTGGATGGACCAGCCTCGTGAGGATCGCCCCCGAAGCAATGCCGGTCTTCCCCCGCTGCCGCCACCAAGAAGGAACGACGATCATCATCAGGACAAGGGGGCTGCGGGCTTCCAGGAGCCGCATGCAATCACCTGCATCTTGGGCGGCGCCCAGGCCCCAGCCTCTCAGCGCATCTTCAAACCGTTCGCTCGTGAGGTGAACACGGTGCTCGCCAAGCTTGAGGCCGCGTGCCCGCTGAAGTGGTCCCAGTGCGCCATCACTTTCTACTCGGCAGATCAGCTCAAGTGCACGGCCACCACCGGCGTCCTCCCGATGTTGTGTTCCCCAGTCATCAGCAATGCGTAGGTTACCAAGACCCTCATTTACGGTGGTGCATGTCTCAACGTCCTGTCCATCGACACATTCGACAACCACCAAGTGCCATATGGGCAGCTCCAGCCTACAAAACCTTTCTCAGGAGTGACTGACGGCTGCACCACACAGATAGGGCAGGTCCCCCTGCCTATCACCTTTGGCACGCGTGACAACTACCGCACCGAGCTCATCGACTTCGATGTCGCCCACATCCTCCTACCGTATAACAACATCCTTGGCTATCCGGCCCTGGTCAAGTTCATGGCGGTCCCCACCACTGCTATAACGTCCTGAAGATGCCTGGAAGCGGCAGGGTCATCACGGTCCCATGTGAGGAAAGGGATGTGGTGTGCTCCCTCGAGCGCGCCTAGCTGAAGCAATTGACGACCCCGACAGCAAAAGTGAGGGCCCTTCGGAGGCCATCCCCAAGAAGAAGCAGCTACGCCGCGTAGGACCTATGGAGGATGGCATCATGGCAGGAGCCTCATCAGGATCAGTGTCCGGCCATGGGGCGCCACCCTCCATCGCATAGGAAGGCGCACCCAGCACCCTCCTCGGGCAGGGCTCGGGGGCTCTCTTCTGGAGGGCCTTAGGCCTTGCCAACCTCACGAGGGAGGCGCTCGAGCACCACTTGGAGGCATGCTACACGGGACGTTTTCCTCAGGAGAACATAGGGCAAGGGGTGCCCACCACTCAGGAGTTCATCGCAAAGACCACACAGGAATTGCAAGACGCAAGAGCCATGCGCGGCGACAGCCGCTCACAGGGCACAGCTCACCACCCAGGCGAGGGTGCTGAGCTGCGCATCTGAATCGACGTCCCAGGTCTCAACATGGCCGCGTCTCAGGAGCGCTTCTGGCCTTCGCGCATGGCCCGTTGCGAGGGCCCGCCACACAGCTATGTTCGCATGCCCCTTGGCTTGCCGAGCGTGGCGTCGGCCTATCAGCGCAACATGCGGCATGACCTGGCGGCTCGAGAGGCCAGGTACCACGCCATCCTGGAGGAAACGTAGACGGTCTTCAGGGAGCCTCCTGAGCCCCCAGAGCCTCCCGACGCTCAGGGCTTCGGTGGCTCATGAGGAGTCATTTCTTCAACGCACGCCTTCAGCTGCACCAACTCTACTTCGTCTACTGAACCAGGTGACATCTTGCAAGCTCGTTTAATCTGGGAGCACCCCTTGGGTTGCATTATTCCTAGGCCGCTTGGGTCCATCCCTGCGGCATGTATCCCTTTTTCTCATGTCTTTAGCTTGCCTTGCTGGGGGCACCCCTCGGGCTGCATCATCCCCAAGCCGCTCGGGCCGGACCCAGTGGCATGTATCTTCCTGCGTTTACCCAAGCTTATTTTCCTTCCCTGCTTAACCTGCCAACGATTATTGCCTTCTCGATTGTCACCCGCTACGGGTACATTCACCCCGTGCAATTCGCTTGCGCGTTAAAAGGGAGGCTCCTGAGCATCATGACTCAGGAGCTCTTACTGGCTTCTCCAGCCCTCACCCCCTGGCCTTGACCACGACATCGCGACCTGGCATACCAGCGGCGGCTGAGCTTGCTCGAGGGCCAGGACCTAAGGACGTAGAGTGCTTGCACCTAACCGCCTTGCAGGAAAACACAGCCACCAAGACTCAACACCAGGCGCAACCCGCCTTCAGGTAGGGCCTCGTGAGTCCCGCGCTGGCTCACGAGTGCCCAGACACACGCCGCAGCCCTGCCGTGCAAGCGACGTGTCTGGGCGGGGCTGGACACGCCCCGGGTCCTCTCGGAGGGGGCTTCCCCATCCCACACACAAGTGGAAGCACCATGCTCCGCGCTGGCCGTCGACACTGCCGAGGAGCGGCTATGCCCGTACACAAGCGGAAGCACTATGCTCCGCGCTGGTGATAAACAACTGAGGGCGGCCCCATGGTCTAACCAACCTCAGGGAGCCCAGAGCTCAGCGTCCGGCCTCACCGCAATGCCTCCCCTCAAGAGAGCCGCGATAGGGGGCCGGGCACGGGGGTTGCGCTCGGAGCACACCCAAGCGCACGTCACCCAACTAGGTCTCCCGGAACTGGGCTCGCACGCCCCTCCCGAGGCCTCGGTGAGGGCAGGTATGGAAATTGTTTGCGCGTCAAGGGGGACTCCTGAGCATCGCGACTCAGGAGCCAAACTAGTCACGTAGCCCCTCACCCTTTGGTCCGTCCTGGTCTCTGGTCGGCCCAATGGTGGTTGAGGTATGCGCGGGGCCGGGCCCTGCTGACCTGGAACATCAGTCTATCCTCGCGAACTCTCCCTATAAGCTGTTTGCGCGTCAAGGGGGACTCCTGAGCATCACGACTCAAGAGCCTAACTGGTCACGTAGCCCCTCACTCCTTGGTCCGTCCTGGTCTCCGGTCGGCCCAATGGCGGTTAAGGCATGCGCGGGGCCGGGCTCTGCCGACGCAGAACACAAAGCAAATAGGACGGAAATTGCAAAATCTCGAAGCAAATATTACAAACGCATTGTCCTCACACATTGTCTTCACGATATCAAATGAAAAGTCTAAATGCCCCCCCGAGGCCTAATGCATGTTGCAGGAACGAAACAGGAGGGTAGCCGCAGGTCACCCCCGGACGCCGCCATCACCTATGGAAGAAGCTACCTCGTGAGCGACGTTGCCTTCACCTTCACCACCAGCCACAGAATCGGCGACATCACCAGACAGAGGAGCAGAGACAAAGCCGCGGAACATTTTCAGCAAGGCCTCCACCTGACCTTGCACGGCTGCGGCGGCAGCCTCGTATTGGTCTTCAGCCACAGGCTCCAGCAGCTCGTCAATGCAAGCATTGGGGTCGCGAAGGTGCAGGTGGTTGAAGACACGAGTCAATGCAGCTGAAGACAGAACGCGAGCTTCCGCCTCCGCCATAGGACCGACGCCATCAACGACTTCCTCGAGCGCCTGCACCAAGAGATGAAGTAGCTGGGCGGGGCTGTCCTCATCGGCGGCCAGCGACTTCTCCAGGCCGTGCTCGTAGCGCGTCTTCAGTGCCTTGCGGGACCTCTTCTCGAGATCGGCAAAGGCCACACGGTCTTTGGTCAGGACTCGCACCTTGGCGTCGAGTTCGGCCTCCCTTGCCTTCGCCTCCCGCTCGAGCTCTTCCAACCGGTTGCGCTCGGCGGCCTGCCTCCGCCAGCTCAGCATCACGGTTCTTGACGGCGTCCACCCGGGCCTTCATTTTCTCCTCCTTCGCTTGGTGGCAGCATGCTTCTTCGGCATGCTAGGCGCGCAGGCCCTGCAGCTCATCCTCCAGCACCTGGCAGCGGTCGCAGGCGGCCTTGTTGCCTTTTAACGCCATCTCACGATCGGCTGCGGCGTTGGCGGCACTCTTCTTCTCCTTCTCAGAAGCCGCAGCGGCCTGGCCCAGCGCCGCGCGAACTGCCAAGTTGGAATGGAGCTAGCCTGAGGCCAGCTCTGGACGCCCAGCCACAAGGCGTGGGTCTGCACCCAGGAGATCCGCCTGCAACCGGGTCATCTCCGAGAGAGCACATTCCAGAGTAGCAGCAGGAGCAGAAGAACCTGGGAGTGGAGGTGCAGCAGTAAGAGGAGGCGACATCGTCACCAGGGTCTGGGAAACCGCGACTTCCATAGCAGCTGGAACCTCATCGGCCGCGCCAGGCGCCGGCACCTCCGGAGCTAGCAGGGCCATGGGGGCTGGTTCCACGTGGCAATGCTCCTCTTGGGCCTGTGAGGACAACCGGGCTGGGGAGATGCGGGCGCTGCTACCCCCTTTCTCTGAGGAAGGAGGCATGGACGCCGCATCCTCCTTCCTTTTCTTCGCAGAAGATATCAGCCTGATCAACCAAGCGCCAGCATCAGGAGATGATGAGTACAAACAGGGACAAGGCAAAGCTTGAGACACTTACTGATCCACAGGGACATACTTCCGCTTAGCAAGCCTGAAGCCTGATAGCATCGGGATGGAGGCGGCATCGCGAGGCACCAGCAACGACCTACCCCGCGTCAGGATGGGGGGCTGCTCCCTCTCCCTTTGGGAGCGTCGGCCTCGGTATCGTCATGAAGGGCGCGGAGGATCTCGGCCTTGCTCAGAGGGGAAGTCTCCCCCACCTCTTCCAAAGGTTACTCCGGGTCCAATTCTTCTCCCCCCTCCCTGCGAGGCTCGTCAGAAGACACCTCCACCGGTTTCGGTGCCACGGGGGCTCCCAGGAACGCCGGTGGCACCAACCCACGCGCGTCAAGTTCGGCCTGGAGGTGACGAATTCCTCCCGATCCCTGCGTTAGACCAGGGGGACGAAGGCGCTTGGTGGGTACTCTTGATTGTCCCCAACTATGAGGCGCATGACAGCAGCCAATTCATTGTCAGGCAAGGCCCCTGGCCTCAGGCAGGTCTTATTTCCCTCTTCTTTAAGCTCCCACAGGGGGCGTGGACGCGCCTGGAGTGGCGCTACTCGCAGTGTCAAGAACTCCCTTAGAAGCATGACCCCCGTAACCTTTGCCGCCCTCGTGTTGCCCGGCTTCAGGTCGATCACCATCTGCCCCAACATAGACGATGCCCGCTCATCAGCAAGCTCCGCCCTGGGCCACCCCCCCCTCCCCGTGGAGAGAGGGCACCACCGTAGGCAGCGCCAGACGCGGATTGGCGCACTTGGCGTCCAACATGACCCATTTGGATCGAATGTTGCCAGCCCTCTTCCTGGTGCTCGAGATCGAGTTGGCCTTGCTGGGTGCGACGAAGTTAGCGCATCCGGAGATGTGACCCTTGCTAACACGAAGGAAGAAGAAATGGCGCAGGAGCGCCACGGACGGCATCACGCCCAGGTACGCCTCACAGTAGTAGGCAAAGATGGACATGAGGAGGACAGAGTTGGGACGGAGATGCAACGCCTGCAGCCCATACTGGTCGAGGACTTCATAAAAGAAATCAGAGAAGGGAGGAACCAACCCGATGGTGACACTGCTCGAGAAGAAGGGGAATAAGGTGCTTTCCTCGGGCTCCGGCACGTCTGAAGCAAGCCGGAGCTCGGTCTCCCCCCACTCATTACTTTCGCCCGCCGTCAGCAGGCGCAAGGAGGCGAGGCACTTCTCTGTGATGGAGGGCTCCTCAAGGGCCGACTCATACCAAGCTGGCACTGAGGAAGCCTTGGCCTTGCGCGGCGCCATGAACCATGGCTACGGATGAGATTGGGGCGGATCTGGAGATAGCCATGGCGGAGAGCAAGGAACGGGATCTGGAGCAAGGCGAAGAAGAAGCAATGAAGGCAAGTGTTGCCTGCGCCAGCCTTTTGTCAAGTCGTGCAGTTGCCGAGGCAACGTGGGGAAGCGGCCCACGTCCAATCAACCGCCATGTTTCAACCGAGGACGCAGGCTTTTTGGGGCTCGCGGTGCTCCGTACTTGACCATTGGCTTCGCCGCGAAGCCAAGCCCGAGCGCACCTTGGGCCCGGGGGCTACTGTCGGCGTTCTGGGAACGGGGGTCCCAGCCTTGCCTGCCTGTGGCCCGTGGCGTGGCTAAGCCAGCAGGCCATACAACCCATCTTCATCAACAAGGCATCCAAGACCCTCGCGAGGCGGACGACACAAGACCTCCTCTGGAGTGGCCTAGTCGGGCAGGCTCACGAGGGGCGGAGATAACAAGGTGAGGCAAACCTCACGAGGCTCTCATGACGTGAGCCATGACGATCGACACCAGGCGGGCGCCAGGAGGGTGCCAGCGCGCGCAGCATCCTTGTTTCCTCTTTGATGCTAAGGAGGCCAGCGCAGGCGAGGAGTACCGAGGCATCAGGCAAAGGTTGCCATATCGGTGCAACAAGACCAAGACCAGAAGGATGGCAAGACAGAGGTCATTGTGGAGCCCAAGACGGCGTCACCACCAGAGCCTTTCGCAGGCGAAGACCACCTTTGTCAGGATAGCTTGTACTAGTTCTCCCCCTTTAAATTTGCCCGCCGTTGTTGGCTCCCTTCCCGCTCAATATTTGGGAAGAGGACCAGGGCCTCTATAAATAGGACTAGCCACCACGATAGGCAAGGAGGGATCATCAAGATCATCCCCACACACACAAGTTAGCCAAGCACGAGAACACCTGACCCTCGGGAGGCTGTTCTTCCCCTTGTATTGTTCATCATCAGCCCAAGAGGCAATCCACCACCACCACACTGGAGTAGGGTATTACACCACAATGGTGGCCCGAACCAGTATAACTCTTGTGTCTTTCTGTGTTGCGAGTTCGTCAAGTTCGTCCGCGAGATCTTAGCGAGCTAGGGCGTAGATTGGTGGGAGGAAAAGACTTCGGGCGCACCCCAGTGTTAGAACCTTAAGGGTTTGCCGGAACACCACATCCGACAGCCGATGTCCGACTTCCTCCTTTTCCTGGACATTGCTAATGGAGATACTCATGGTTGAGTCATTTGGAGAAAATGGTCCCTGGTTCCACAGGAAGCTTTTGAGTGGCACACTTCGACTATAATTAGTAGTGATGTTTTCCACATGTGGTACGTGCTCCATTTGCATCCCGTCAAAGTGCTCCTTGAACTTCCTCACCTTTTCAATGTATGCCTCAATTGACGAGCTCTGGTAATCCTTGTTGAAATGTCTTACCACAAGTTGTGAATCTCCACGGATAATCAACTTCTTGATCCCCAACTCTATCGCAATCCTGAGCCAGGCAAGGAGTCCTTCATATTCAGAAGTGTTGTTTGTAGCCTCCTTCCGAGAAAGTGCATTTGGACCACATACTTAAGGTGCTCTCTGGTGGGTGCAATGAAGAGCATGCCAGCCCCTGCACCCTGCAGCGAGAAAGCACCATCAAAGTACATGATCCACTCTTTGGGCACTTCCTTGCCAGGGATAACTATTTCCAGTGTCTCTTCGTCTGGGGTAGGTGTCCACTTTGCAATAAACTCCGCCAGTGATCTGCTTTGAATGGTTGAGGTGCTTTCATACTTTATCCCAAAGCTTGATAACTCCAGTTCCCATTAAACTACCCTGTCGGTGGCTTCAGGGTTCCTCAGTATGCGTTCTAGAGGGAAACAGGTGACAACCATGATCTTGTGGGATTGGAAGTAGAGGTGCAGCTTCCTCGAGGCCGTGACGAGGGCAAAGATTAGTTTTTTCACCCCAGAATACCTTGATCTAGCCCCCTGTAATAGGGAGCATACAAAGTAGACTGGTGGATGCACCACCTCACTACTAGAGAAAAGCTTATAGGCAGACGCTTACTAGTAGCGAAGGTTTATAACCCTTGCTACTGCTACTTACTAGTAGCGCGGGTTTTTAACCCTCGCTACTACTAAGCTGATACTAGTAGCGCGGGTTTTTAACCCTCGCTACTACTATGCGGTCTCTACCGTACCCTCCCGGGACATGCCATAGTAGTAGCGAGGGGTACAAACCCACGCTTAGTAGTAGCGCGTTTTTACACCTCTCGCTACTACTAAGTACGAGGTAGGTGTAATCCCCGTATCCTTAGCCGAATCCCTCCTCTCCCCCTCTCTCACTTTCCTCGTCTCTCCATCATACTCCAGCGGTGGCCACCGCCGGTACACTCTGCTTTCTCCGCCCCCTCCCTCTCCGAGATCCCTTCGGTGGGCAGTCGCCGGAGCTCCTCGCCGTTGCCAAGATGCGGAAGCGCGACCACGGCATCCTCCTCCTCACCGCCTTCACCGTCTTCTTCTTGCTCCAGGTCAGCCCTCCTCCCCCCCTCTCCGATTCGATCTGGAACACTAGCTGACCAATCCCCCTCCTCCTCCGGCAGCACGAGGGCGACTTCTCGTTCCGGAAGACGTGGACCACCTCCTGCCGCCGCTCGTCGCCGACCTCAACGGCGACGGCCGCCTTGAGGTGTTGCTCCCCATGCACGATGCCAAGATGCAAGTCCTCCAGCTCCTGGCCCACGCCAGGCTGGCCTCCGGGGCTGCCCTCGACGGCTTCCACGAGGCACGCATCATGGACGAGATCTCCCTGCTCCCGGCCAACGTGCGCGCGTCATGGGGTCAAGATTTTTTTTTGGTTTTTCAAATTAATAGTAGTAGCGCGGGTCACAGACATGCGCTATTACTAACACACATACTAGTAGCACGGGATGCACTGCGCTACTACTACTAGTTAGTTGTAGCGCCGTAGTAGTAGCGCAGGCACCTGCGCTACTACTAGATTTTAACCCGCGCTAGTAGTAGGCTTTTTCCTAGTAGTGCCTTCCTCTTTGCCGTGGATTCGGTATTGCCTTCACTACCCTGATCTTCCTTCTCTTGATCCACACTCAATCCTACTGTGACTAGTTCACTTCCTTTACTGGGGAGGACAATAGTTGTAGCTGCTCTTCTTCCACTTCCCAATGTGCCACCAGTGTTGCACTAACCACTTCATTGGTTCCCACCAGATATAGCAGCAACGGCTCTTCTTGTTTAGGAGCGACCAAGGTGGGGACAGAGGAAAGGTAAGTTTTTAAGTCCTACGGCGCCGCTTCTACCTCCGGAGTCCACTTCATGGGCCCTTCCTTCTTCATGATTTTGAAGAATGGTAGGGCGCACTCGGCAGACTTGGAGATGAACCTAGTCAGCACGGCAACACATCCAGTCAAACGCCTCACGTCCTTGACTGTCTTGTGTGATTGAATCTTCTTGATTGCTCTGATCTTGTCGGGATTGGCCTTTATTTCCCAGTGAGACACAAAGAAGCCAAGTAGCTTGCCGAAGGGAATGCCAAACACACTCTTCTCTGGGTTAAGCTTCAAGTTGATCTTGCGCAGGTTTGCAAATGTTTCTTCCATGTCCTGAATGAATGTTGATCTGTCCGGGGTTTTAACCACTATGTCATCCATGTAAGCTTCAATATTCCTGTGCAGATGAGACTCAAAACCAATTGGCGCTGCTCTTTCAAAGGTGGACCCAGCGCTTTTTAACCCAAAGGGCATCAGTATAAAGTAGTACATGCCACATGGAGTTATGAATGCAGTCTTCTCTTCGTCTTCCTTGGAGATGAATATCTGGTGGTACCTGAGTAGGCATCCAAGAAGGAAAGCAGCGGACGTGGAATCCCCAATCTGATCGATGCACGACAAGGGGAATGGGTCCTTCAGGCATGCTTTATTCAGATCTATGAAGTCTATGCAAAGCCTCCACTTCCCATTCGCCTTGCGCACTACCACTGGGTTTGCCAACCATGTTGGGTGTAATACTCCTCTAACCAAACCAGCTGCTTCAAATTTCTTGATCTCTTCGGCAATGAACTGATGCCACTCCAAGGCTTGCTTCCTGACCTTGTGCTTGGCAGGCTGGGCACGGGGCAGACAATAAGGTGGTGCTCGATTACCTCCCTGGGAACGCCAGGGATGTCAGATGATTGCCAGGCAAACACATCGACGTTCGCCCACAGGAAGGTAACGAGCGCGTCTTCCTATTTGTCGTCAAGGGTGGAGCTGATAGTGAATGTACCATTAGCGGCAACGAGCCCTGCCTGGACCTTCTTCACAGCAGGTCAAGTAACCTTGGATCTCTTGCTAGTGGAACTCTCTGGAAAATCATCGACAGGTGCAGTGCACTCCGGAGAGGCGCGCTTCCTGGATTCCTTGTCGGCATCCTTGCTAGTTTCTCCCTTGCTTGTTTTCCTTGGCAAGGATTGCGGCTTCTGCGACCTCGACAGCGATCGCATCCCGGTACATCTTATCCACGCATATAATTATGTCCTTCTTGTCTGATGGGATAGAAATGACGCCCATTGGTCCTGGCATCTTCAAGGTGTTGTAGGCATAGTGGGATGCCGCCATGAACTTTGCCAGGGCAGGTCATCCAAGTATCCCATTGTACGACAATGGAAGCTCGACCATCTCAAACACAATCTTCTCCGTCCGGTAGTTCAATTCTCCTCCAATGTCACCGTCAGCATGATCTTCCCCTTTGGACGACTCTTGCCGGTGTTGATCCCTTGAAACATGAGAGTAACCTTGAGCTCTTCATTTGATTCTACAGCTTGCTTATTACTTTGGGAGAAATAAGATTCAACCCGGCCCCGCCGTCAACCAACATCTTCGTGACCTTGAGGTTGCGGATTGTTGGCGAAATCAACAACGGCAAGCACCCTACCACGGTGGTGTAGTCCGGGTGATCCTCTTCGTCAAAGATGATGGGCATGTGAGACCACTTGAGTGGTTTCTGAGAATCTGCCGCTGGCTCCAAAACATTGACTTCACGTTCCCACTGTTTAAGCTAGCGGTGAGAGGAGTGCAAAGATGCGCTTCCGTCAATGCACAGGGTGTTAGTGGCTTTCTGAAATTCCTTCTTGATGGTTTCCTCCTCATCCTCTTCATCACATTCCTTCTTCTCACGGCCTCTAGTAGGTTTCCCTTGATGCTGAGGGACCATACCTGGGTGGCCTCCTCTACCACCTCGGCCTTTCCCGCCAACACCATCTTGGTCTATTTCCTTGTCATGATTCTCGTACTCAGCGTTCTGCTTCTTGACACGTTTCTCAACTTGATGACTCTCTTGGAGATCATGGCCCTTGGTCCGATGGATCTTGCAGTATGGTCCGTCAGTCTTCCCAGCCTTCTCGGCCGCCGGAGCTTCCGGGCAGTCAGTGCACGCGGCAACTTCTTTGTCAGGGGCTTTAGTCTTCGCCTTCTTGTCGGTAATAGGAGTGCCAGATCCCTCGACAGCCAGTACTGTCTTAACCTTGCGCTTCTTGTTGCATTTCATGTTTGTCGTCTTCTAAGTCAACATCGACGCCGTCTTCTTATCCGGGGAGTCGCCTCCCCTCCTATGCACGGGCACACTTATCTGTCAAGGTGTAAAGCTCATCCACAGTCTTGGGCAACCGGACGTTCATCTTGGAACATATCCCGCGGTTGCATACATTAGACTGGAACGCGGCAATCACAGCTGCTGGGTGAATATCTGGGATGTTCCTGTGCACCTAGCTGAATCTGTCCATGTACTTCCGCAAACTCTCTCCTTCCTTTTGTGGGAGGAGCTACAAATCGGTAGGCAGCCCTGGTTCTTGATGGCCACCTGGAGGCGCCAACAAACTCATTGCACATGTCAGCCTAGCTCGAGATGGAGTTATCCGACAAGTGCATCAACCATGATCTCATGTTCGGCTTGAGTGCCAAAGGGAAGTAGTTGGCGAATACCTTTTCATCCCTTCCTCCGACGGCTTGAGCGGCGATGGTGTAGATGCTCAAGAACTCTGTTGGGTTCAGTCTTCCATCGTACTTTTCTGGTATCTCTGGCTTGAACACATGGGAAGATGGCCAATGGACTAGCCACAGCTCACGAGTGAAGGTAGGACACCCAACCTCGAAAGGCAGGTATCCGTCTCCACTAGGAGCGGGCTCGTCGATGTTGGGGCCATTGCGCCTATCAGACTGGCACTAGGTTTCACGGCGCTGTCCCATGGTGACATGCGTGTCTTCCCTCCGCCTGTCTTCCAGGACCTACCGCTGATGTCGACGGGCTCGAGGAGCAAATGAACCCATCAACACCTCGTCAGGCTCTTGGTCACATGGCTTTGGCTGTAGCCCCTGCGCTGGATGCTGTGGAGGGGACCTCACTGTCGGAGTGGCCCCTTCCACACGGCCAGTGGCTCAGGCCGTTGATGCTACTTGCGGGTGCTGTGGCGGACCTGCCCATTGTGATGCTCCTGCCTCAGCGAAACCAATCAAACTTTGGATGGTAGCTCTCCACTCATCCATTTGATTGGCTGCTGGCAGGAATCTCAGCAGGATCTGGGCTCGCGCCATGGCTTCCGAAGTAGTGCTTGGCATGGACGACGACGGAGATTGCGATGTCGCCCGACTTCTAATGGTACCGATAGTGAAGCCGTCGTGTTCTGGTCGCCGCGAGCCCGTCGCCGACGATCCATCCGCAACACTTCCCCTCCACCACACCACACCATTACATCTAACTAAGAATCTCCCACTTGCTGAAACACGCTACTACAGAGGTGGAGGCTATATAAGGATCACCACCGCGATATACATTGGGTGACGATCCCACATTCCCAATAAACACCTCTCAACTCCTCATTACTGATACATGTGGTATATTGCACATCCACAAGTGAGAGGCAGTCGCCATTTACCTCACACGCCTAGCCCCAAAGACCCCAGCAAAATAATCCCGCGTCTCTCCTCTACCCTACCTTGACCACTACGACCTCGCCGACAGCCCATACTCACTCTCCTCTCCCTACCACAACATTGGCATATGCTCCCATAACATACGAGCGCATATCCCAAAAATACACTCCACTCTCACCACTGCACACGATTTATCAGTCTAACTATAATATGTATCAATAGTTATAGGGTACGTTTATATCTCCCCTCCTAAACTCTCACCACATCTGATTTATCATCTGCCCGAACCACCCCGACTACCCCGCACACCGATAGATAATAGATTACAACCCACGGTCAGCACACACTCTGATGCGAACATCTCTGCTCTATATAGCTAAATCATCTCACATGTCGGCGAGTCCTCTATCACTCTCATACTCCATAGATGATGGCTTACGCCCACAAGGAGTGAGCTGTTGTGCTTCCTATCTTGCTGCGCGTATGCAATTACCCATTCTTAGCCCGCAACATATACAGTGATCTATAGCACTAGCCTGTCATCACTCAATGACCTCCACCAACCTACAGCGAGGTCTCTATAAACAATCTCATACTCGTACACACATTACATGCAGCAGATCTCTACACCTCACTCCTAACATCCATCTATACCGTATCAATGCTGGCAAGCGTATACTTCGACGATCATATACCAGTGAGACTAACACACACCCTCTCTCTCTCTCCCTTAAGCCTAACCAACTCCAAATATATATCCACTGCTAGTCCTGGCCTTCGAAGGGCACTTATCTCTCTACTCAGCATCCGCAGGACTAGAGCCACGAGAATGTTGGTGACGCGAGACAGTAAATATCATGATCTATAACCTCTCTGTCCGCGCACTACCTGAGCCCCTGATCAATTAAACCCATAGCTCACACACACCCTACCTTCTCCGATGTTCCAGTCTCCGCGCAATCGGACCTAGCCTGCTCTATCACTACACTAGATCTCTTACTCTCATCACACGTCACTCTAAACTCACGCGAATCATCTTACACACTATATATGCACAAGCACTACTCCTCCAACTATTTGCTACCACATTATCCCTATCTAGACGTCAAATCCCGATCGCACTCTATCGACATTATATCATCAACCACTACAATCTTCCACGACTCTTGACACTCCTGAGCTCTCAAACTGCCAGCGCACATCACTGCGACATATCCCTAAATCACAAGACGCGTCTCAACGCGCCTCATCCTCAAACCTCATATACCTCTCACTACTCACTCAGAATACGTCTACAATACTGCCAACACAATATAACTCAAGAACAATATCGACTCAAATCTTATCCTATCTAAATAGATATAGATGAGACAACATAGACCGTATCTGATGCATATTAAGCGAGTTGATATCACACTCACATAAAGAGATGCGATAAAAACTAGGTGAAAGCACAAATGTGCCCTAGGCCGTTAATAGGAGTAATGATACCACGTGATACATATGCCTATATTCGTCTAGCATTTGCAGATACGTTGCGGCCACACACTCCTCGTCTATATCTATATGTGCGAGCGTTATGATGCACCTCTTAATCTACGCCTCTCACAGCATATCTGTAGACTACAACCTACAATCTCTACACTCCCATATCATTTTATTACTACAAACACGATGTATTAGCTCAAGACTGCTTACACACCCTGTCTGGCGTCAGTCTAATTATATGCACATCACAATCCGTACTTTCCACTTAATAATAGCGCGTGTAGATTAGTCGACTAATTACCGATCGTCCATACTCGCTATCAACAGATTATAATGCCCAGCTGACAGAGACCCTCTCGTTCCTCGGATACATACACCACCGATGCTCTATCACCGAAATAATGAGAATAACCTCTCTACCACTCTCTATATATATCTTAGCCGGCAACACAACTTCAAATATGAGACTTGACCCCAGTTCACTTTTGACCAATCTCCGAGTGACATATATATCTGTCGAACCATCTCTACAAACATACTCAAATCGCTAAGTTGATCGCAGTCGGTCCGCACTTGCACTCACTAGGTTACCTACGCTTGTCTGCGGTCATGAGCGCGAGTTGCTTCCTGTCGTGTTGAGCGTCCAGGGTAGTGCTCTCTACTCTGTAATGGATCTTGCACCGACCTCTTCTCTGTCTATATAACTCAATTTTTACGAGCCTACCATACTCAATCCATCATCTCCACAGATGGCAGTCTATACTCATATATAGCTATATAGAAGCGATGTCGCAACATCACGTGGTGATACATCTGCGCTTCCATATAGACACGGAAGCTCCTCTGTCTCTATCTCATAGATCGACAGCTACCATCTAGATAACGGATATGTCTTCTAGACGGTACTCCTCTATAGCACACACAATCTATGCGAAAATGACCTACCACCTCACTCTTCTCTGACATATCTGATCATATCTAAGCCAACACTCATCTCCGTCGTCTGTGTCTACACGATAACTATACACTGTTGGAACATAATGCTACATGGAGCGTGGGATATTTCCGAGCTCATTATAACGGAGTTATAATATAAGACCGACTCAACACTGCGGATACAGACAAATCACTCATAATCATACATATACCGCTATAAGTCACCTAACATAGATGATAATGTAACAACAACGCATGTGAAGAATCACCACTCAAGTCTGTATATCCGCCCTGTGTCCTACATCCCCGTATATAACTGATAACATGAATATACTGTCGAAATCTACCACGACTGATGACACAATAAGACATATAATACTGATGTAAGTCGTTACATATAGTAATCGTCGCATCTCGTAGATGTCGAATGGCGCACGCTGTGTCCAGACCAATACCTGCTAGATTCCTACCCTCAACCAACCCTCGTGGTGAAGTCTCATGCGAGAAACAGTCATGAGAGAAATACACCGTCAATACATGACGGAAGTGCAATGTACTACACCAATACTCGTGTAGATATATACTCGTGCCTCCAAAGCCTCTCGCCACACGAGTCTCACTAGATCTCGAGATGGCTGTCGCAGTAGATGCAGATATCGTCATCTCAAGTGACTCTGAATATGCAAAACAAACTAATAATGAATAGCTCAGTCTCAGTGCCTCATATGTAACCACACTAATAGCGCCTAATATACTTCGACAATCGAGCCAAGAGACTAACACATCTTGAAAATATCTATATATACTGGTGTATCAGTCTGTAGGAATACACGGCCAAAGAACAATATAGAAACAATGCCTACCTACGCGTTCCCTGTAAACTATAGAATAATGAAGAATTGCACTGAACAAGTGTGTCTGTATCTCTCTAGTTTCACACACCATTGAATACAGGTATGACTGTGCTAGTTAGAGTCTTAACTAAAGTCCGCGACGTCTGTCGTGACATAGTCGTAGAACATAGATGTGAGATGACATAGATGTATCCAATAATACATTAATAATGCGAAGATCGAGCATGCGAGTTGAGAAATATCGTGAGATATACAAATATATACAACGCTCGAAAATAATATAAGTCGCGCTTTTTAATGGATGAAAGATATGTACATGAGTCGCAAGTGTACATAAATGTGGAGTGTAGATAAATAACCGAAAAGCAGATCTTGATTGCTAGTTTGCCTACTCTTAATTGTGCCTATACTATATGGAAATTTCTTCAGGAACGATTTCCTGATCATTCCTTGAAAACTTTGGATGAAATTCTCCATAAATCTATTGCCTTGAGTAAGATGAACTCTAGTGATCCTAGTTTTGGTAATTGTCTATTTGAACTTACCAATCTTAAGCATGCTAAAGGAGATGTTGGAATCATTAGTGATATCATATTCGAAGCTATAAGAATTCATAAAAGTGACCACTTTGATGATCATTTATCTAATGAATTACCCTCTCTAGGAAATGATGAGTCACAAGATCATGACGAACATGGATACTATGATGATGATGATAGTGACTTCGATCTTGATGATACAATGAGACATTTTGGTCTTATGGCAAATCTTCAGGGATATGAATCAGGAGGAAAGGAATGGGTTCTTGATAGTGGATGTACTGATCATATGACCGGAGATGAAGAGATGTTTCGTGAGCTTGCTGAAAATGACGGCCCTCGAAAATATGTCACCTTTGGTGATAATTCAAAGGGTAAAGTGGTTGGCCTTGGTAAGGTGGCCATCTCACATGATAGTTCCATTCAAAATGTCATGCTCGCTGAATCTCTTGGCTACAACTTACTTTCAGTATCTAGACTTGCTGATTTCGGTTTGAATGTCCTATTTACTGAGGTAGATTGCCAAGTATTTCATCGAGACAATCATAAAATGGTCTTTACCGGTATGCGTAGAGGTGATCTTTACATCGTCGATTTCTCTAAAAAGGCACAACCTAAAACTTGCTTTATTGCTAAATCCTCAAAAGGTTGGTTGTGGCATAGACGACTAGGTCACGTTGGCATGAGAAACCTTGACAAGCTTATTAAAGGAAATCATATCCTTGGAGTTAACGATGTCATATTTGATAAGGATAGACTTTGCAGTGCTTGTCAAGCAGGTAAACAGGTTGGAGGGAGACATCCCGTGAAGAACATCATGACCACAAGGAGGCCACTCGAGCTACTTCACATGGATCTTTTTGGTCCCAACGCCTACAAGAGTCTCGGTGGAAATTCTTTGGTCTAGTTATAGTTGATGATTTTTCAAGATTTACGTGGGTGTTCTTTCTTAATGACAAGTCGCAGGTCCAGAAGATCTTCAGAAACTTCGCTAGGAAGGCCCAAAATCAGTTTGACGTGAAGATCAAGAAGGTTCGAAGTGACAATGGAACGGAGTTCAAGAACGCAAATGTGGACACCTTTCTTGACGAAGAAGGGATTTCACATGAGTTCTCGGCTACGTACACACCTCAACAAAATGGAGTTGTTGAAAGGAAGAACCGGATGCTCATCGAAATGGCAAGAACGATGCTTGATGAATACAAGACGCCGAAGCACTTTTGGGCAGAAGCGGTTGAGACAGCTTGTCACGCAACAAATCGCTTATATCTTCACAAGCTACTCGGCAAGACGGCATATGAGCTTCTCACCGATAACAAACCCCAAGTTGGATACTTTCGAGTATTCGGCTCAAAGTGCTACATTCTTGATAAGCATCATCGTTCAAAGTTTGCTCCTAAATCTCATGAAGGTTTTTACTTGGTTATGGCTCAAACTCTCACACTTACCGTGTCTACAACAATTTCACCCGAAAGGTTGAAGAGACGGTAGATGTGAAGTTTGATGAATCTAATGGCTCGCAAGTAGAGCAATTGCCAATTTATGTAGGAGACAAAGACCCTTCAGAAGCAATCCAAGACTTGTCCATTGGCAAAATTCGTCCAACGGAGGTGAAGGAGAGTACCTCGTCCGTCCAAGTGGAAGCTTCTACTTCACGACAAGGTGAACCAAGAATTGATACGGAAGCATCCACAAGTGGGACACACCAAGATGAAGAAGACGGGGAAGTACATCAAGACAAACATCAACAACCTCCTTCTCCACCACGACAAGAGAACGACAATGTCAACAATGAAGAAGGTCAAGAAGAAGAACAAGATGAAGAAGATGTTCAACGAAGATAGCAAAAGCTCTCACGAGTTCGAGCAAGAATTGCCAAAGATCATCCCGTCGAGCAAATCCTCAATGATATACAAACCGGGAGAATCACTCGCTCAAAAACTCGTTTAGCTAACTTTTGTGAAAACTATTCATTCATCTCTAGCATTGAACCTATGAAGGTTGAAGAAGCATTGGAAGATCTGGATTGGATAAACGCTATGCATGAAGAGCTACACAACTTTGAGAGAAACCAAGTTTGGACATTGGTTGAGAAGCCCGACAACAACCACAACATCATTGGTACCAAATGGGTGTTTCGCAACAAGCAAGATGAAGATGGACAAGTGGTTCGCAACGAAGCATGTCTCGTCGCCCAAGGGTACACACAAGTCAAAGGTATGGACTATGGTGAGACATATGCTCCCGTTGCTAGACTTGAGTCCATTCGCATCTTACTTTCCTATGCTAATCACCATAATATCACCTTGTACCAAATGGACATTAAAAGTGCTTTTCTAAATGGTGAAATAGAGGAGGAAGTTTATGTCAAACAACCTCCTGGCTTTATCAATCCTAAGAAACCAAATCATGTTTACAAACTTCATAAAGCTCTTTATGGTCTTAAACAAGCTCCTAGAGCATGGTATAAATGCTTGACCAAGTTCCTTACTACAAGTGGTTTTGAAATTGGTAAAATTGATTCTATTCTTTTTACTAAAAGGGTTAATGGAGAACTATTTGTATGCCAAATTTATGTTGATGATATCATATTTGGTTCAACTAACCCTCTCTTTAGTGAAAAGTTTGGAAAGCTAATGTCAGAGAAGTTTGAGATGTCTATGATGAGTGAACTCAAATTCTTTCTCGGTTTGCAAATCAAGCAAACTAAGGAAGGTACATTTGTCTCTCAAACAAAGTACACCAAGGACTTATTCAAGAAGTTCAATATGCAAGAATGCAAAGGTATGTCTACACCCATGCCTACTAGTGGACATAATGATTTGACCAAAGATGGTGAACCGGTTGATCAAAAGGTTTATCACTCTATGATTGGTTCATTGTTATACCTATGTGCTTCACGTCCTGATATTATGCTAAGTGTGTGCATGTGTGCACGATATCAAGCTGCTCCTAAAGATTGTCATCTTAAGGCTGTGAAAAGGATAGTGAGATATTTAATCCACACACCAAATTTTGGCATTTGGTATCCTAAGAGGTCTTCTTTTGATCTTGTTGGCTATTCCGACTCGGATTATGCCGGAGACAAGATTGATAGAAAGTCCACTTCGGGTACTTGTCAATTTCTTGGTAGATCTCTTGTGTCTTGGTCTTCCAAGAAACAAAACTCGGTATCCTTATCCACCGCCGAAGCGGAATACATTGTCACTGGTTCATGTTGTGCTCAATTACTTTGGATGACCCAAACTCTTAAAGATTATGGGATTTATGTGAAACACGTTCCACTGCTTTGTGACAATGAAAGTGCTATCAAAATTGGTCATAATCATGTACAACATTCTCGAACTAAGCATATTGAAGTTCGTCATCATTTCATTCGAGATCATGTTGCTAAGGGTGACATTAATCTTAAGCACGTTCGCACCGATAAGCAATTAGCGGATATATTTACTAAACCACTTGATGAGAAAGTGTTTTGCAGGTTGAGAGGAGAATTGAACATCATTGATGCTTCGAACTTGGAGTAGAAACTCCATTTGATACATGCAAGACATGAGCTTATGACTAATCCATGATATATCTCTTATGATAACTATCTTATGTCTTGGATATATTTGCACCTTGCATGTTGTCTAACCCATGTAGGTGCTTGGTTGAATCTAATTCCATGAGATTGCGACTCACTCACATCTTGAGCAATCTCTACATCACCAAGACTCTACACAATGGTGGTTGAAGACAAGAAAGCACAAAACCATTCAAACATATCCTTTGAAAAATTCTATGTTGAGCTTCATGATTGTCATTTTTGGATACACAAGTGCTCTTCCTTGCAAGAACTAACCCATGTAGGTAGATGAACTCAAACTCCAAGTGGTGCTCCCAACTCTTGATGAGCTACATCAACCTTGAGCACCCACACAAGTTCAACTACATGAGCAAGAACCACACCACCACCCAAGGTATGTTATTCCATCTTAGAGAAGCTTTACTCCAAGACATGAGTCAAAGCAACTCAACAAGATGTGAATACATCAAGATGCTTAAACGAAAAATGGTAACCCCATTTTGAGCTTAAACGATGAGTATGACCTATGATCAAGTGTTCTCACTTGACTCCTAAGTCAATATACTCTAACATAGGTGACTATGTCACCGCCCAACTCTAGATGAAGTTCTCTTGTGCTCTTTTCTGTGTTATTGCATTTGTCTCATGCATGTTTAGTCTCTTTCTCTTTTTCAAAAAAAAAACTTCATCTAGATCTTTCAGTTTCTTCTCTTTTCTCTTTGTTTTTGTTCTGCATTTTCTGCATTTAATTCCTTGCAAATCCTTCAGGTAATTCATTGCAAATCTTTGTGAGATCCTACATGTCTAGTGAGCTGAGGTGACAAGTGTTTTTCTCTGTGTAAACTCGGTTTCACCGACTTGCAATTTTCGGTCCAACCGAATCTTTTCGGTACCACCGAAATATGCCACTCGGTGCCACTGACTTTGCAATTAGAAAAACAGTTTACCACTTGTTCTATATTTCTTCTGATCCAGCTCTACTCAATGAATCTTGTCCTCTACAAGCATCACAGTTTTATCCATTGCTTTGTGCTGAGTCTCAAGGACCAAACCTATACGGCGGATTCCAGAAAGCCCTTCTTGGAAATTGATGTCAAAGGGGGAGAGAGATCACATCAAAGCTTGTAGGAGAGAGAGATCACATCAAGGGAGAGAAAAAGTCTCAAGGACCAAACCTACAAGTTAAGGGGGAGAGAGAGACTTCCAGTGGGAGAAAATACTCAAGGATCCCAGATGCTTGATGCTTGATGTTCAAGAGGAGAGATGTCACATGTCTTTTTAGGGGGAAAGACATGTTCATTTGTATCTTTCAGCTCTGATTTGCTGTTCCTTATCTTCTCCCAATATCCCATGTACGATTCAGGGGGAACAAGACACCTAAGGGAAAGAAATCAGTCAAATTCATTGCATATCTTTATTCTTGGGGACATGTTGAATCCAATGTGGTACCTTGTACTCACTCTCTACATGTCATCCCAGTCTTGGTATTCTTGTGGTTTCTTTTGTTTGCTCTGGCTAGTGGATGTACCTGTGTTATCTAACTTTGTTTGTGCAGGTTCATTCCATCCTAAGACAACTCAAGACCACAAGGTAAGTATATGCATCAAAATCATGAGTATGAGGAGTTCTTGCTTATGTACATACTGTTTGCAAGAAGGACTCATGAGCATGAAGGTATTTTCCTTGATAATCTTTTGCTCTGATGCATATGGCCAAGATACATGTAACACATTGCCTACTCTGTAATGGTTATGCTCTCACATGCCTCTATATTTCATATTTACATGAGTGCATACATGTAGGGGGAGTCTATGCTTGTTACATGTCCTTCCAAAGCTTTACTTGCTGTTCTTTATATCTTTATCTAAAGCTTTGATGTATGTTGCCATCAATTACCAAAAAGGGGGAGATTGAAAGCACAAGTGCTCCCTAGGTGGTTTTGATAATTGATGACAACATATCTCCTGTTGGACTAACATTTCTATCTAGCATGTTTCAGATAAGTTCAACAATGGAGTGGCATGGACTAAAGGTTGTGGGAACTCCTTCAAGATGCTAAGGACAAAGGATTGGCTAAAGCTTAAAGCTCAAGACTCCTCATTTTACATTTTAGTGATCCAAGATCACATTGAGTCCATAGGAAAAGCCAATACTATCAAGGAGGGGTGAGGTGTTGCTTAATGAGCCTCTTGCTTCATGTGCTTAATGATATGCTCCAAAATCCTCAGCTACTTTCCCACTTCCACATATGACCTAAACCCTAAGCCAAACTCGGTCCTACCGATTCTTCCTATCCGGTGCCACACTGCCAAACCCTAATCAGTTCGGTCTCACCGATGGGATCTCGGTCTCACCGAGATGGGCTTGCAAACTCTCTGTTACCCATTGCAATATTCTCGGTCCCACCGAGATATGCAATCGGTCCCACCGAGTTTGCTTGACCAAATCTCAGTTTCACTTATTACCCAAATCGGTCCCACCGAGTTTGAGTAATCGGTCAAACCGAGTTTTGGATTTACCCTAACCCTAGCACATCGGTCACCGAGTTGATGCCAGTCGGTCCCACCGAAATCTCTAACGGTCACTAGGTTTACCTTTTCGGTCCGACCGAGTTTGTTGATTTGGTCCCCCGAGATTGGAAAACTGTGTGTAACGGTTGGATTTTTTGTGGAGGCTATATATACCCCTCCACCTCCTCTTCATTCGTGGAGAGAGCCATCAGAACACATACACAATTCCAACTCATATGTTCTGAGAAAGAACCACCTACTCATGTGTTGAGATCAAGACATTCCATTCCTACCATATGAATCTTGATCTCTAGCCTTCCCAAGTTGCTTTCCACCCAAATCTTCTTTCCACCAAATCCAAATCCTATGAGAGAGAGTTGAGTGTTGGGGAGACTATCATTTGAAGCACAAGAGCAAGGAGTTCATTACCTACACACCATTTGTTACTTCTTGGAGAGTGGTGTCTCCTAGATTGGCTAGGTGTCACTTGGGAGCCTCCGACAAGATTGTGGAGTTGAACCAAGGAGTTTGTAAGGGCATGGAGATCGCCCACTTCGTGAAGATCTACCGCTAGTGAGGCAAGTCCTTCGTGGGCGATGGCCATGGTGGGATAGACAAGGTTGCTTCTTCGTGGACCCTTTGTGGGTGGTTGCTTCTTCGTGGACCCTTCGTGGGTGGAGCCCTTCGTGGACTCGCGCAACCGTTACCCTTTGTGGGTGGAGCCCTCCGTGGACTCGCGCAACCGTTACCCTTCGTGGGTTGAAGTCTCCATCAACGTGGATGTAGGATAGCACCACCTATCCGAACCACGGGAAAAACATCCGTGTCTCCAATTGCGTTTGAATTCTCCAAACCCTTCCCCTTACATTCTTGCAAGTTGCATGCTTTACATTCCGCTGCTCATATACTCTTTGCATGCTTGCTTGATATGTATTGTGTATGTTGAAATTGTGCCTAAAACTCCACTTAAACCTAAAAAGCTTAAAAATTGCAACTTTAGCACTAAGTGTCTAATCACCCCCTTCTAGACACATCTACTTCTAGATCCTACATAGGTGTCATGCTGAGAATGAAGCCTGGGAAGCCTATCGGGCCCCTCAACTCCCCTCTTGTCTTTCTACATGACAGACCTCTGGATTGGTGTCATACAGGGTGAATCTTCTGTCTAAATGGATGCCACGTGCCAAATGATAGCCACTTAATCACTTGGGGGCTCGAGGCCGCACTGATGATTGACTTGCGTTGTTGTGCGGTGGAGCTGTGGAGTCTTGGGGGGTAACATGCCCTTCGTGGCCCCGGCAATCCTGCTGGGGAAGTCTCGGGACTTGCTTTGGTGAAGCCTCAACCTGACTAGACTGGCCTGCCCGGCAAGGGTGATTTTTTCTTAGTGATATCTTTCTCCTTTGGCTTGTCTTGGTCTTCTTGATCCGCCCTTTGATTTCTCAAAGATCTATCTCTTCAGCTTGGTCTTGTCTTGTCGCTGCAACCTTGCCCTTGTGCCTGTGTACAGTCCAGGCAACACACGCCAAAGTTTGTTGCACCGACACCGTCCATCCTTCGTCCTCTTCAGGAACACTTCAATATTGAACCGTGGGTGTTGTATGAATACCTTCCTGGCCTCCTTACCATATAGGTGGTTTAAGAGGTAATCATTAGTGAACTACTTTGGAAAGGCCTGAAAAGAAGGATATGCATAAATATCTTCTCTAGACTGGAAATGGGGCAAAGGAATAAAAAAGGCAAAGTATAATAGTTAGTACTACTATCCTGTAGTGAAGTGATGCTTCTTCATTGTGCAGACAAAGATCTTATTGTTTTTGTCTCTAATTTCTATCCTAACAATCTTTCAGAGTGTCTTGACTTGCTGATATTCATGGACAACTCATTTCCCCATATGCGAAAAGGGTCGAACCCTGGGTCAAAACCTCTAATAGCAGGACCTATATGTGCAAGACCAAACATTTAAAAACCTAAATATTAGAATGGTTCCTGCAATTGCTCAATAATGTGATATTATACAAAGGACCATGCATGCGCAAACCTCGATTGAAAACCTCAGTGCTTCCCATTGTTTCCCTGCAACAAATATAAGGTAGTTAGTGATCAGGTAAATTGAGGGTTCGCATGCTCTCAGTAAAGTATGTTGATGAAAAATAAGAACATTGCAGATTCATCAGATTAATTTGAGCCACATGGAAAACCCATTTATTCAAACCAAGCATGGTTAAGAACTAGGAAATATAGCAATTGTATATGTTTCTCATGTATTAAGTGCAATCAAATTTGATTTATTCCTCACATGCACAACAATACAAAATTCTACACAGGATAATTGGACATCGCATTGCAGAATTGAACCAAGCAGTTAACTAAACACCACAACATATGAACCAAACATTAACTGAGCACCACATTGCACAATATAACATACTCCTAATAGAAAGATCAGAAAGTTAACCAAACCAAGCATGCTTAACAACTTGGAAATATAGCAATTGTATTTCTTTATCATGTATTTAGTATAGCCAAATTCAATTTATTTCTCACATGGTATACAATTACAAAATGCACCCACAACAATTGAACATCACATTGCAAAATTGAACCAAACAGTTAACTAAACAACACAACAAATGAACGAAACGTTAACTGAGCACAGCATTGCAAAATATATAACATACTAGAAGATCAGACAGTTAACCAAACCAAGCATGCTTGATAACTTGGAAATAAAGCAATTTTATTTGTTTCTTATGTATTTTGTAAAGATAAATACAATTTATTTCTCACATGGACGACAATACAAAATTGAACCCTGAAGAATTGAACATCACATTTGCATAATTGAACCAAACAGTTAACTGAAGACGACAACTAATTAACCAAACAGTTAATAAGTGAGCACCTCACTACACGACATGAAGAACATATAGACTAGAGCAACAGATTGCATGGTAAAAGTAGATAGGACAATTCACTATAATTTGTTAAGGAAAGGAAGGAGCACCACATGCAACAGGTAAACCGAACATGCTTAACCGGCGTAGCTAGCAAACTGAACATAGGTCCTTATAGTGAGCTAATAAGGTAAGCTACTCCTCATCGTGAGAGATGTCGATGATGATTGGATCCTTGGACATGGAAGAGGGCGAGGCCTCCACATCATGGGTGCCCTCATCGTAGTGGTGAGTTGCCAGAGCCGCTTGAGTTGAGGTAAGCACGGGTACGCTGATAAAACACCTCGTAGTCTTCGTCAAAGGCACCGACGGTAGTCTCGAGGAAACACCACTAACTGTTGTTTAAAGCAGCCAACCGCGTCACGGCGTCGGCACGCGAGGCATCGACGATGTCCTCAACCGCAAGGTTCTCCTCCAAGACCTGGGGGTCGGCATGAATGGCAGCCATCGTGACCTCATCCGCGCGTGCGGCCGCAATTTGCTTCTCCGCTGCCAAATGCTCCTTGAGCTCTTGGATATACTACGTGCACCATGTCTTAGGGTGGCGCTTATTTGGGTGAGGGTTCGGTGATTTGGGTGGAAGGTGTCACGCCAGTGGTCAGGGCATGTGGGATATGGAAGGAGGAGCATAGGGGTTGTGTGTGGATTACCTGCCTCGATCGACGAGGCTGAGCAGCATGAAGGAGGGTCGCTGGTGATGAGGCGGAACTGCAAGCAAGGAGTGAAGGTTTCAACTTGGAAAGGAAGGCAGAAATAGGGGAGATGTGGTGTTTGGTAAGGGGGGGCGGGGAGGTAGATATTTACGCAGAATCCTAAAAATTTGGATCAGCACAGCGAAAAACCTGGCACGCAAAGTGTCATCTGACACGGTCCCTTATTCAGAACTATGTATGATGTGTGAACATCACAAACAATTCAGATAGCTTAACCCGTGTGTGATGAGTTTGGATGTCAAAACTTTTGGTTTGAACTTCCTTGGTTACAGTGGTCATCCACGTCATTGCATAATTTGGCTACACAAAGGAGACTACAGCACACCCACACTTCTTAATGAAGCAAGTTCAGAAACTAAATAATGCTAGCTGACCTAAACATCACTCCAACAAATTTTGTGAAATACGGTGGCCCATACTTATGGCACTTTTAGGATGATAATTGTGAGAAAACCCGGTATCATCATAGATGTGATTGGGTCCTACTTCTATGACAAAAAATCATGATAGAAAATGGGCTTTTCGTCCTGGGCGGGCCGGAGACGCAGCTGCATGACATTCTTTGGGCCGTCCATGATGGAAAAAACCATGGTAGAAGCGAGGGCGAGGAAAATATCGGGGTGTTCCCGGTTACGGTGGGTGGTCGGGGCCAAGCGATGCGTGTTTCTCTCGTACACGCACGTGTGTGAGTGCGAGGCATTGGGATCTAACTAAACCCGAGCGATTGCACTTCAGGCTAGGCGTTACATAACCCAAGCGATCGATCAATGGCTGTTAACTGAACCCGATCGATCGATTCCTTCGCTACTGCTACTAACTGAAGCCGATCGATGCTGCCTCTGGATAAACAGTGAGTGTTGCTGGGGGGTTTGGATGAACAGTTCCTGGTGGGGGTGGATGAATAGGACCCTGTGGTGTTGCCTCTAGATGAACAGGACCCCGATCGATCGAGCCGGTTGGGGCTAGATGAACAGGACCCCGTGGAGGGCAGGATGAACAGGACCACCTCGTGGAGGGCTGGATGAACAGTAGACGGTGGAGGGCTGGATGAACAGTCGCCCGTGGAGGGGTGGTTGAACAGGAGCCCGTGGAGAGGGCTGGTTGAACAGTAGCCGGCGGAGTAGCGTGTGGTGGAGGCCGGATGAACAGGAGCCCGTGGATGAACAGTCGCAGCTGGAGGCTGGAGGAGGTCGACGATGGATGAACAGTAGCCCGTGAAGGCTGGAGAGGGTGGACGGTGGAGATGAACAGTATCCCGTGGAGTCCCGTTTTGCGGTACGCCACACCCCTCCCGATGAATAGGACCCCCGTTTCGACCATAGCGCTCCAACACAAGTCCGTTTCCTCCGTTTTGCGGTACGCAACACCCCTCCCGATTAATAGGACCCCCGTTTCGACCGTAGGAGGTCCGTTTCCTCCGTTTTGTGGTACGCCAGACCTCTCCCGATGAACAGGATCCCTTTTCGACCATGGCCGGTCGAACACATGGCCGTTTCCTCCGTTCCGCGGTATGCTAGGCCTAATTTCCATCAGCTGTTCCATCCAAGCCCTCCCGATGAACACGACGACACATTCCGTTCTGACCCAGCCGGTTGGCTCCCCTTGAACACGACGACGCAGTTTCTTCGTTCTGACCCAGCCATGTACACGAGCCCTGGTCGTACGTATGCGCGAGTAGGCGTTCAAGACTCTGCCCGTATGTACGTATGTGGCCGTATTTTCTTTCCTGCACACTGGCCGTTGTCTGTACGTGTACATGCTACATGCGTGCCTCTACTACGACACGTGAGCGCCTCTACATCGACCAGTATGTACATACACGTTCACGACCAGAATGACAATGTTGCGTACGCTTTGACTAGGTGGTTCGCGATTGTCAGGCACTTCCTTGCATGCGAAGATGTAGCTGGTGGGTCCCAGCAGTCAGGGGGGCGAATCGTTTTTTTGCCAGGACGTACTTCCTTGCATGCGAAGATGTAGCTGGTGGGTCCCAGCAGTCAGGGGGAAATGTTTTTTCGCGAAATATGGTGGCCCGTCCGGTGGGTCCCCGCTGTCAGGTGGAGGAATAATTATTTTGCGCGTAATAAGGAGGCACTTCCTTGCTGCGGCCGTGGACCCAGCTGTCAGCCTCTCCACGTATTGTCCATGTTCGATGGAAGCCGTTCCTTGACCATGTTGACCACGCCGCGCCGAGAGCACCAGGGCGGTGGACGATGACGAGGCCTAGGAAGGGGACGACACAGAGCCGGGGAAGACGCGGCAGTGGAAGCCCACGCGGAGAGGAGTACGAGGGTTCACTGGTTCGGCTGCGGTGTGAGGCTACCGTCGCTGCAGGGCCTGGCCAGCGGTGCGAATAGTAGGGGGGCGGTGAGGCCTTCATGGCAGCACAGCCGGCCACTGGAGGCAGGAGCATGCGAAAAAACCGGTGCTACTTTGGGTGGCTGGAGCAAGAAGACCAGAGGTTGAAGAAGCACTACGGTCGTTGGACGGACATCGTACGGTCACTGGAGCTAGAATCGTTCATATTGACTAAGTTGACAACGCACTCCGTCCCCATCAACTTAGTAGGCCCACAAGTCAGCCACCCACCAAGGTGGGTCCCAACTAGCAGGGGGAGTATTCATTTTTTTGTGCGTAATAAGGAGGCACTTCTGGTGGGTCCGAGCTGAGAGCGGGGGGGGGACCTTTTTTTTTGCGAAATACGGTGGCCCATCCAGTGGGTCCCAGCAGTCAGGGGGAAATGTTTTTTTCGCCAAATATGTTGGCCCGTCTAGTGGGTCCCTATTGTCAGGTGGAGGAATAATTATTTTCCGCGTAATAAGGAGGCACTTCCTTGCTGTCAGCCTCTCAACGTACAGTACTCTTCCGATGGAAGTCATTCCTTGACCACGTTGACCACGCCGCACTGAGACCACCAAGGCGGTGGACGACGGCAAGGCCTAGGAAGGGGAAGACGCGGAGCAGGGGAAGACGTGGTAGTGGATGCCCACGCGTAGAGGAGTATGAGGGTTGACTGGTTCGCTGCGGTGTGAGGCTACCGTTGCCGCAGAATAACAGGGGGTGTGGATGAGTAGAGGGATGGCCTGGCCAGCGGTGGGAGTAGTAGGGGGCGGTGAGGCCTCCGCCGCATCGCAGCCGGCCATGGGAGGCAGGAGCACGAGGCACTACCAACGCTGGTTTGGGCGGCTGTAGCAAGAAGACCAAAGGTTGAAGAAGCACTACGGCCATTGGATGGACATCATATGGTCACTGGAGCTAGAATCGTGCATATTGACGAAGTTAACAAAGCCCTCTGTCCTGTCAACTTCGTAGGCCCACAAGTCTGCCTGCCACTATATTGGGTCCCAGCTAGCACGGGAAGTATTCATTTTTTTGTGCGTAATAAGGAGGCACTTCCTTGCGTGTGAAGATATAGCTTGTGGGTCCAAGCTGTCAGCAGCGGTAACGTTTTTTCATGAAATAAGAGGCCCTTTCGGTGGGTCCCAGATGTCAGGTGGAGGAATCATTATTTTGCGCGTAATAAGGAGGCATTTCCTTGGGTGCGGCCGTGGACCCAGCTATCAGCCTCTCCACGTACAGTCCACTTCAAATGCATGTCGGTCATTGACCATGTTGACCAGGCCATGCCGAGAGCACCAGGGTGGTGGATGACGGTGAGGCCTAGAAAGGGAACGACATGGAGGCAGGGAAAACTAGGCAATTGTTTCCCATGCGGAGGGGAGTACGACTGTACGAGGGTTTACTGGTTCGTCTACCATCGCCGGAGAATAACAGCCGGTGTGGGTGAGTACAGGGATGGCTAGGCCAGCGATGGGAGTACGATGAGGCGGTGAGGCCTGCGCGGCAGCACAGCCGGCCGCAGGGAGGAGTGAGCAGGCAGTCCCGCCGGCGCTTGTTTGAGCGGCTGGAGCAGGAAGAGCAGAGATTGAAGAAGCACGACGGCCGTTGGATGGACATCCAACACTCACTGCTTGTGCGTCAACATTTTTTTTGGAAAGCCAAAAATCTGTGGAAAACATCATACAGCCCATTCTGCTATTATTTCTAATAATTTACAGCCCATTTGCTAACTCTTAAGGTTTTTTTGGAGCCCATATTCTTTTTGTTAGCATTACAGCCCATATTATGGCCACGGTTAAAAAATTATACGAAAATTTGCATATTTTGGTGCGGTCCAAACTGTTTTTAATCCCAAAATTTCGAGTCACATTCAAACTGATTTTAAAAATAAATATATATCAATATAAAATCCAACAAATTGTCCACGCATAAAAATCAATGCAATTTAAAATCTCAAAATGAAAAAATGAAATTTGAAACTAATTGTCAGTTTGATGTGTTTTGAAAATGTACAACCCATTTCTCATTACTGATAGGCCATTTTCTCGGCCAGCCGAATGAAGCTCTCCTCGTCTTGAAAGATTTGCAGCCCAACAGGCATGACAAAGCGACTTACTTGGTAAATCACAAAAAAAACTAGGTTGTGGTCGTGGACCCAGCTGCGGCCGTGGACCTAGTTGTTAGCCTCTCCATGTATAGTACTCTTCCGATGGAAGTCGGCCGTTGACCACATTGACCACGCCGCACCGAGAGCACCAAGGCAGTGGATGAATGTGAGGCCTAGGATGGGGAAGACGCGGTAGTGGATGCCCACGCGGAGAGGAGTATGAGGGTTCACTGGTTCGGCTGTGGTGTGAGGCTGTCATCGCCGCAGAATAACAGGGGGTGTGGGTGAGTAGAGGGATGCCCTGCCAGCGGTGGGAGTAGTAGGGGGCGGTGAGGCCTCCACGGCATCACATCCGGCCATGGGAGGCAAGAGCACGCAGCACGACCGACGCTGGTTTGGGCGGCTGGAGCAACAAGACCAGAGGTTGAAGAGGCACTACTGCCGTTGGATGAACATCGTATGGTAACTGGAGCTAGAATCGTTCATATTGACTAAGTTGACAAAGCCCTCTGTCCCCGTCAACTTGGTAGGCCCACAAGTCAGCCTCCCACGATGCTGGATTCCAGCTGGCAGGAGGAGTATTCATTTTTTTGTGCATAATATGGAGGCACTTCCTTGCGTGCAAAGATAGCTGGTCGGTCCGACCTGTCAGCGGGGGGCACGTTTTTTTTTCGAAATACAGAGGCCCTTCCGGTGGGTCCTAGATGTCAGGTGGAGGAATCAAAGACTTGAGAAGGCGTACATAACAAGCTAGTGTAGCAGTAAAGAGATGTTGCTGAGTTTTAGAAAAAGAGAGACGTGCTCATGTAGCTGGTTCGAATCCAAACCTCGACTATGACTATATATGGTGCTATGCTACTCTGCAAGTAATGAAACTGACATATCCAACGTTCGCTTCTCCTCTTCTCTACTTACTCTGCCTAGCATCAGAAGCTCTGGCCACAGCAACCATGTCCGCTGGCTGCTCGTCCACCTGCCCTTCAGCAGGCAACAACCAAATATGCGCCAAGTCGCCACCCGTACCATCGCCTGTGGGTCTCATCACACCCCCGCCGGCACGCGCACCGCAGCCGGTTGCTCATTGCAACCCGCTGCCATTGGTGTGGTGCCACTGCTGCAAATCACGCAGAGTCACCCATCGTGTCTCAACCACAATCCTCAACCCTGGCTGAGTCTTCTACAAATGCCCGAATCATGGGGTAATAATATGTTTAAGTGTTGTTCTGCTGCTTTCAGTTGCTGATTTTTTAATAGTTTGGTTGATGATCTTCCAATTTGATTTGTGCAGAAAAGGGAAGATTCATGTGATTTGTATTCCTGGGAAGTTGCTGATGTGGGGGAGTGCAACTACGCTGATTATATGGTTAGCCTAGGAATCCCAATACCAGTAGGTTGGGGTGTTGGACAAGTAACTGAGGGAATGACAGAAGAGGAAGATGCAGAGCAGAAGATTAAAGATGCAGTTCCTCTGATCATGGCCAAGCAACAGCTGTTGAACGGCCTTGACAGCAATGAGGAGACAAACGAGCTTGTGAAGATAATGGGAAAAATCGATGTGCTCTGTAGGATGATTGTCTCTTTATTTGGAGTGTATGTAGCACTCGTGATGTATTCAGTGGCTATGACAAGAGCACTTTGCTGAAACTAGTAATGAATGAAACCTGTGTAGCAGGCTGGGCGTAGTGTTGTGAACATCTAATGATTTCTATTAACAGAAATCAGGGGGTATCCCCTTTTGCTCATAAATTTATAAATAGCAAAGGCCCTTTTGGTAATAAATAAATAAATTAGCAGAGGCATGTTGGGTTAGCTTTGTTCTCATTCGAAGACGTCGAGCAAATTGCAGTCCAATAGCAAACTATGTCACCAAATTCAAGTTTCACAACTAAATATGAGTACAACTAAACAACAATGTCATCATGTTTTAGTCGTCATACAATCACCAAACACAAATCAGCATACATAATAAGTGATGTTCTCACAGGAAAATACAAAACAACATGTTCATCAGGTTTCAGTTGTCATAGCAAACACAATTTCACATAGTAGATAAAAAACGTCTTCTGACAGGCAAATACGACAAAAGCAATGTAATCATCATTCGTAGCAGCAGCGTCAACATCTTCGCCATGTGTATCAGTCTGAATCATAATTCCCCACGGTGTCATCTTCTTCTTCGTCCTCAACATCCTCAAACGTTGGCTTGTTGTTGATCAACTCTTGTATGTCCACAACACGATAATCAATCTTTTCGCCGGTGTCATTGACGTAATGGTTCTCAAAGATATTAAACGAATTATCTTGTACATCAGGAGCAGTGTAAGCATCATCTTGTTGTGCAACTTCATTAAACGAATTCCTCTGCTCAAACCTTTGCAATACTCTCCAGTCGTCACTACGTGCAAATCTGTCTTCCAAGAAAAATATGTGTGTTTCTTGATTTGCCAAAATAAAAGGCTCGTTGGTCTAGTATGCCACCTTGACATTGATGGATATGAAATAATCATCAGCTCTGGGTTCTGCGATCCCGGAAAATAGGTTATACCAACGAGAGCACAACAGAACCACACACCGATGATCCTCAAAACTGGAGATATATTGCAACTGAACAATGTCTGTTATGTTAGCATACATTTCAATTGTCTCTTTGTCATACGTGTCTGTGCTCATGATGGCACTGTTTTGTGTCTTCGTGCCTTCGTCTCGTGCAAGGGTGTTGTAGCACACATCTCCGACAACGCAAGATTCATAATGTCTTACCCAAGTATTAGGACCCATTACTAGTGAGTAAAAGGCATCATCAGCTGCCTGACCATCCTCCCGCATCTTCTTAACCTATGGTTAGAAAATAGACAAGCTGATCATCTTATGTACTCAATATATTAAAAAAAACTGACAGTGCAATTCAAAACCTTACATGGCTCTTGAACCATTTCGCAAACCCTGCCATAACTAGTTTGTCAATGTTTCTTGGATTTTGCGGCAGTAACTCCTTTTTGTAGATGCTGCACAACATAGTGATCGCGTCAAACATATAAATATATAAGAATGTGCTGCAAGTTTAGTAGATTACGATGTATAAGCTATAGTACTAAGCACTTATTTGATATAAGGTAGTATCTCAGGACAGTTATTCAACACATACCAAACCATTTTGTCCAAATATTTAGGTTTGTCCTCTTGTCAGCTCTTCCCTGTAACTTGAACAGAATAATTGAAAACATTGAGCCCGGATTGTATTCATCAACCTCTTTGCTAAGCTGATCAGCTGTTTCAATGTATTTTGAGCAGAATGTCAACGCTTCTGTAGCAATGTAGGCCTCTGCAATGGAACCCTCGGGTCTAGCTCTCTTCCTAACACAGCCCTTGAAATTGCCTAGTCGCCTTTCAATAGGGTACATCCAGCCATAGTGTACTGGACCTCTAAGTAGTGCCACATCAGGTAGATGAACAGCCAAATGCATCATCACATCAAAGAAGGCTGGAGGATATATCTTCTCAAGGTCGCATAGGATAGTTGGTATCTTGTCTCTAAGACGCTCCAGAGTATCTATCCTGATATTTCTACTGCAGAGTTCCCTGAAGAATTGTCCCAACTCTGCAACTGCTCTGTATAAGTCAGGGCGGCCCAATCCTCTAAGGATAACAGGTAAAACCCTTTGAAGTAGGATGTGGCAGTCATGAGTTTTCAACCCTTGTACCTTGTTTCCATTTGCATTGACTCTCCTTTCAGGGTTGGGAGCGAATCCATATGGGAATCTCACACGTGACAGGACCTCACAGAATTCTTTTCTTTTTACCTTGTCCAAGACGTACACAGCTATTGCCATATCCCGTGGTTTACCTTCATCTTGCACCTACAAATCCTGTCTGATACCCAGGTGTGTCAAATCAATCCTAGGTTTTAAGGTATCTTTCATCTTGCCTTCAATATTAAGAAGTGTGCCGATAATGCTGTCACATATATTTTTCTCGATGTGCATCACATCAAGATTATGCCGGAGATTCAAATCTTTACAATACTCCAAGTCCCACAAAGTGGTCTTGCGGGTAAATAATAATCTCTCTTCTGCCCTGCCATGCTTCCTTTCCCGCTACCATTATCAGGATGGTTTCCTGGTGTAATATGTCTGACCTTCTCTAATTCCAATTGCAACTCATCGGCGGCGAGCCTCTTTGGCGCATCACGGTTTTCATGCTTTGCATTGAACACATGTCTTCGGTATTTTCTAGGATGCGGCTTGTCCTTGGCAAGGAAACGGCGGTGTCCAATGTAATAGATCTTGCTAAGTATTTTGTATGATAGCGGATTCCTGTCACAACAAACACATGCATTGTAACCATGTGTGTTCGCACTGATATAGTGCCCAAAGCCGGATAATCATGGATGCACCAAATTATAACAGCACGCGGAAAGAAATTAGCTGGTGGGCTGCTATATAGGTCTTGAGTGAGAACACCCTCCATAGTTGTTGAAGTTCCTCCACAAGAGGCTCCATGAACAAATCAAAATCCTTTCTAGGACTTTTTGGACCTGGAATGAGCAAGGCCATCATTTAGTTTGATTCTTTGGTGCAGACATTTGGAGGCATGTTGTAAGGGATAACAAGTACTGGCCACATGCTATATGTGGCGCCCTAGTGGCCAAATGGGTTAAATACATCTGAAGCTTAGCCAAGTCTAATGTTTCTTGGGTCAGCATCAAATTTTTCATGCTTCTGATTGAAGCTTTTACACTCACTACCATGTTATAGATGGCTCATTACATTCTGATCTTCGTACTCCTGGTTCCTAGAATGCCACAGTACAACCTCTCTTGTTTCAGCATGATGAAACAACCTCTGCAATCTTGGTGTAATTGGAAAATGTCTCAGAACATTATGAGGAATCCTCTTCACAGCATCGCAATCTTTCCATCTTGATGATTTGCATTTCGGGCATTCACTTAAGATCACATAATCCTTCCGGAACAGAACACAATTATTCTTAGAAACATGGATCATATCATATCCAATTCCAACTGCACGAAGGAAATTCTTCATTTTACTGTAGGTGTGTGGCAGCTTAGACGCATCTAGGAAAGCTTTGCGGAAAGCAACCAACACCGCATTGAATGATTTTTTGGTCATCCACTCAGATGTCTTCAATTGAAGAAAGGTGACCAAGCTGAGAATACTGACAGCTTATTTCCTGGGGTGACTACCACGTTGCATTGTTCCAACATGCGGGCCCATCGTTTTTCTTCTGCAGGTGAAAGTTCACGGAATGCACGAGCATTTCGTAGCGTTGTTTCAATGTTGGTCAAGCTCACTCGCTCTGCCACCACCTCCTCCTTCTCCTCTTCCACCTGGGCATCAGGCAGATCAAGATGGTGATATACTGGTTCCACGTAGTCAATAACATTGACGTTCATAGCTTCACCATGATGAACCCACCTAGTATATGTGACCGACATCCCATACAAGTGTAGATGATTTTTCACAGTTGACTCGGGTCTTGTAACTGAATTCATACAACTGCGACACGGGCAGAGAACATCTGATTTCGGACCACCGTACTCAGCTCTGATAAAGTTCATGAAGTTTTCAACCCCCTCGACATATGTATCGGAGAATCTTCAAGCAGAAGTTATCCAAGTCTTGTCCATCTGTTAGACATACAAATTAGTTCTTCTACTAGATATTACAGGAAAAACATATATGCTTTTTTATGAAGTCCAGAAGAAAATACCTAGGTCGATGTCTAAAGCTATGGTAAGATATTTGGATGAGCAGATCTAAGTAACGAAATATATGTAAAGCTAATTCCGCAAACAGATTGGAGTCCTAAATTATGGCAGGTTGTTTTAGCAGTCAATGAGGCCGAGCACACAGCCTCGAACTATCGAAGGCCATCGCAGCAACAAAGATTGAGTATAAAATGGTGTAGAGCTATTTCACCTAACAGATTGGCTACTAGACCATGTCAATCCACGTCACAATAAATATATGGCAGGATATTTTTGCAACTAATCAGCCTTGGCATGCCATCTCAGCTAAGCAGATTGAGTGTAGAATAGGGCAAGGAAGATTCTTAAGCAGAGCATATTGACTGTAAACTACTTTGACAAACAGTGAGATTAACAGCGTCTATCAGCTAACATTCAGCGTTACACCGACATGCACGAGGCCTCAGTCTAGAATGTGCGTACCGTGGGAGAAGCTCACTGCCGTGCATCTCCAAATGAACGTCACCCGCGGTGGCGGCGCTGACCGCCGTGCGCCTCCACAAGAACGTCGCCAGCGGTGGTGGCGCGGCTAGAGGACGGTAGTCTACGAGAACGTACTGTGGGAGTGAGAGGATCGTCGTGCGTCCCCTCGACGAACCGCGGTGCCGACCTATCGTCATGGCTGGGAGGGCGGCTTCGGCGGAGCGAATGGAGTGGAGGGGGATGGGGGGAGGGGGGTTTGGGGAATATTATTGGCTAGTTGGCCGAAGGGCGGTTGAATCTAGGATTTGGGGGAATTTTTGGGTGGGGGGGAGAATTTTCGCACAGTGGGCGGGGGGAGTTTGGCGCACGGTCGGTTTCTCCAAGTGCAGTCCCACGTGTCAGTGAAGAGGCAAGTTGAAGCGCGTTCTGTTTGCGTGAGCCGTGTGCAGGACCGAACGTGTGTGGGGTGCAATTTGACCGTGACAGGGGTGCTATGAGTGTACCGCCTTTTTTCCTTTTAAACTAGGTGCTTCGCCCCCTCAAAACAAAAGTTTGTTGCTTTGCGCAATCCATCGATACTACTACTAGTAATCTGATAATCCCGACTAAAACGACACTGCCGAGTCTTTTCTCGCGCAATATGCTGGGAGGTTGGCTTAGTTGGGTTTTTTAGGATGAGTAATGCTACACCTACGTAGTCCCAGTTATGTAATTAACATAATGTGAAATGTGTGAGCTGTTGATTGTAGATTGGGGTGAGGGAGGGGCCCACCACCATGGAAATCAGGGGAGGAGAGAGAGAGGCAATTTACGTTGACCCTTTCGTAGGTTCCCGTAGATGTAGAAAGATGTGAAATGCGTGAATGTGCATTTGCAGATAAGGCCTTCCCTCATTCATCCTTTTCTCTCACAAGATCTTGATCTTCCGTGCAATGCACGGGCATCTTGCTAGTACTCCTACAATATACTATATTATTGTGAAAGTTCATATACACCGGCCGAGATTAATGTAAACACGGCAGATATTCATTACATTTCAAAATTTTATAGGACAAAAAAATAAAAGAAACCCGACCCTAAACCTATTCTACGATGGCGACCGACGTTCTCCATCTGCGATCTCCATGTACGGGGGCAGGGTTCAAGACCCTTGAAGTGAAGGTGCGGTCTCCGGTGAGGAAAAGTAGAACATGGGAGACGGACCGGCCAGTTAGCACACCATGCCCTGTCGCCTCCCATGCCCTACGCATCCTCGGAGGAGTCCCCGACCTCGGTGGTGCCGGATGTTGGACAGCGACAAGTAGGACGCGTGGCTGATGGTGCTCTCATCGTCGGCTGCCAGCGTGGCCACCGCTTGTGCGGCGACTTGAGCGAGGGCAGCGACCTCGAGCTCCATCCCCAAAGACAAGCTCTCCCGCAGAGAGTTCACGCTTGTGATCATGGCGGATGTGGTGCCAGGTAGGAGGACGATACGCCATGGTGTGGAGGTTACCTGGGCGTTGCCGCTTTAAGTAGCACATTCCGGTGAGGCCAAGCATCCTGGTGCGTCATTATGTTGCCGGAGTTGCTTAACGATGGCATACGAACGGACGGCATGAATGCGGGCAGCTGCCACCAACAGGGAACGCACCGCGTGATGGCGCGAGGGACGAGGGTTTTTTGTGTGCCAGGGTAGTCAGCTGTGGTCGTGGCAACGTTGGAGATGCCCTTCGCTCACATGCGATCGACGCATGTCATTGAAAAAGCAAGACGACCCGGCATGGTCCTAGGTCCTGACGATGCAGTTGGCCGCGCTACACCACTCCGCGGATGCGTCCCGGCGCCCCGTGCATCCTCGACGAGCTGGGTGTTGGCGTGTGTTTGGATTGTGGCCAAAGTGCACCTTACCAAAATTTTGGTCATGACCCAAAGATTGGTCTTTGTTTGGATGGTTGCCATTTTTTGGCATGCCAATGAACTCTAGCCAACTCTAGTTCATTTTTCTTGCCGATGTCGGCTAAATCATGGGCAACCAAAACCTCAACCAAAATTTTGGCTACCCAATGCTTTGATGGGGCAACCTTGGGCACAAACCAAACATACTGTTGGTCATGCCACAGCACTAACGCCACCCTCGACACACTGAAACCGACCGTGTCTAGCGATGATGAGCGTGTCGCTCACCGCGGTCGCCGTGTCCAGAGGTGGTGCTGGAGCTGCGCCACGTTGTTGGGCCCCACAACCCACATGAACGGTTGCCGGTGGCGAGGAGGTCGTGGGCCAGCTCCTCCATATGAGTAGTTTGCGCTACTTCGTCCCGACAGGTGTACCCCACATGTCAGTTTCCCTGTTTTCCCGGCCATATTCAAGCGTCAGTGCTCCGCGTTGCGCATTAGGCCTTTCACTATGTAGGCCAAGCGAGAAAAGTTATTGTTTATTTGAGCCATTCAAGTATAATTATGTGGCATTTTCTTATTTCTCATTCCTCTCCAACCCTCTTCTCCATCGATCATGTCGCCCTTCGATCGAGTCCATCCTCCCGCATGCCTCATTTGAACATTCCGCCGAGTATCATTCGCATGTGGGCCTAGACCATGCTTGTATTTCCAATGTTTATTTTTAATTTGTCCGACATGCATACAAACAAATGGTTCATTTGAAGTTTCACTTTGCCTCCACTACGTGTCGCTTTGCGTCTTAGTTTTGACCTCCAATTCAGTTCATGCCCCGACACATGTTGACGAGATCGATTGATGTTCAGAGATCAATTGCGTTTCGTGCAAGGAGATAAAGGTTTGGTCTGTTTCTATGATAGAAATGACCCGCGGGAGGGGGGAGTCTGTGGGGATTAGAGGGAGTATATTGTACATTCATAAGCAAAACGAATGTATTATACCCACCCTAGTCCTCTTTCAATCGATCTCCGGACCCCGAGATGAAATCAAGAGAGAACGAGTGTGGGCATGTGTGATACCTAAGGCGGATTTAAAATTTTGAACCGGTGATCATAGCATCCGCAAAACATATATAATGGGTATTCAATGTTCATTTCATTTTTGAACGTACAATATACTCCCTCCTATCCTTTCTAGTTTACATATAAGTTTTATGTGTAGTCAAAGTATCTCTACTTTGATAAAAAAAGTATCAACATTCAACAACGCCCAATCAATATTGTTAGATTCATATGTACTCCTTGATTTGTACTCGAGATGGTTTCCAATTTGTTTTCAACCACGTGAATGTGCTTGTTCTCGCGCATGCTCTTCCTACTTGGATTTCACCACGTATAGCCAATCCAATAGTAACTTTTTTTAAGCTCCATGTCCAATAATACTAGTGGAGTACTGACAACATCTGTACTAGAGTATGCAGTGCTCATAGTTGTACTCCCTCCTTCCATTTATATAGGGCCTATGTGGAGGAGAGAGATGTGAAAAAGTAAGGGGAGTGAGCTCTCATGCAAAAGCCTAGCTATATACGCATTCCTAGTTAAATACGTACAATAAATATGAAAAAAGATATGGAGAGGAGATGGAAAAAAGTACTAAATACAATAGCCAACCTTAGAATTTTTTTTGCGGGAAATAGCCAACCTTATAGCCCACACTACTGTATGAGTGCTTATAATAGATGATGGCTATAGATGACATGGCAGTTCCTTATAGCCATCGACTGGCTACATTATTGACCATGCTCTAATGCGTTTTTCAAAACCGCATTTGACTATTGACAAGATTAATAGTACATGAGATGTATAATGTGAAAATTATATCATTGGAAGCTCCTTTCACCTACGTATCCCTGCCTTACCCTCCCTTTCGGTCACTTACTGGCAGACCCCATGCTTGCTAGGCCCCGCATGTCAGTTACCTAATGGGTTCGGCCACGTCAGGGGAATCCTCATCCGTAGTATACTCCCTCTGTTTTTATTTACTCCGCATAAAATGACGCGGGCGGGGGAGGGCGAGGGACGTTAGTTTGCTCTCAACTGCGGTCCCACAAGCGAGCGAAAACGCAAGACGAAGTGTGTTCCATTCGGTGAGCGAGATGGAGGGTCCAGCGTGCCGGGCTGCAACGTGAACGCGATAAGAGCGATGTACAGTCAAAACCGATTGGCCGGTCGTCACCGGAACCACTATTCACACCAAAACCTTCGCTGCTCGGCCTATGCCAGCCACTACCCTAAAACAACACCTAATCTCCAGCCCCTTCCCCCACCTATCGATCCCCTAGCCTGCATCAAGCATCCGCTAGTTCGCCAGAAAGCCATGGTGTGCCGCAAGATCACGTACTACAAGATGCTGACGCCGGAGCGCCACGCAGAAATCGTGGCGGCGGTCGGCGCCAAAGATCTCTGTTCCCAAGCTCGCTTTGCGGCGGGCCAATCCCCGAGTTCTCTGGAGCCAAGCTACGAGGAGGAGGAAGCCGATCCAATGTTCATGGCGGTGGTCACGGTGCAGAAGGCCCCCGATGGGTATGAGACGATGGACGTCGACTTCGTGCCGGCGTCCAAGTCCCCCATGGTGTAGGCGGACCAGCGGTTCAACCTGGCGATACTAACGTGGAGTGCGTGCATGCCGCTGCCATCGAGGCTCTCCTGCAGGCGGAACCGGATGTCGTGGATGTGAACCGGGCGAGGAGGCTCAACTTGAGGCGGAGCACGCGGATTCCGCTGCCATTGAGGCTCTCCTACAGGTGGAACCAGACGTCCTAGACTTGAACCGGGTGGTAGAGGCTCAACTCGACGCGAAGCGCATGGATGCCGCTCTCATCGAGGGCCCTCCTGTAGGCGGAACCGGACGTCCTCGACTTGAACCGGGCGGTGGAGGCTCAACGCGGAGCACGCGGATGCCGCTGCCATCGAGGCCCTCCTGCAGGCGGAACCAGATGTCCTCGACTTTAACCGGGTGGTGCTCTCGTCCATGTTGAGTGCCCGCACGCTCCGCGTGAACGAGTAGTTGGAGGCCGAGGACAACCACGGTGCGGAGACACACGTCAGCAGCTACGGCTGGTTCACGCCGGCAGCCAAAGACAACGAGGCCGTCTCGTTCCGCGAGCAGTGATAGTTTTTCTTTATGTTGTTGTTTTTATGGATCTTTTGCTGTGTAAAAACATATATTGTTATGCAAGTTGCCTGACTTGGGTTAGTCTACCATTTCAGACGGTTGGATGAATATCCTACGTCTGCGAACCCTTCTTCCTCACCTCTTATTCTTCCCCAATAGACCACAGCACGGGCCGTACGGATACTCCCCAACATGCGGTTGGATAAACATACTCTATGAACGAAAATTATGTGTCAGCAGTAGGATGGATGAGTTTAGTTTGTTCACATGCGACAACATGTATCAGTGAGGGTGTGTTCCCTTGGTTGGTTTTGCGGCATGCAGGAGCGACTGTGCATGTGAGGGCGTGGTGCGACCGCGGCGTGCAGGAGCGACCGTGTGAGGGTGCGGTGCGACCGCGACAGCCATGCGCAAGTGTGCCACCTTTTCATTTTAAAAACTTTAGGCAAGCTTGGCAAAAATGTGTGGCAAAGTATGGTAATGCAAGGCCTAGACACAAATAGGATAATTACGTAGTACTACGTACTAGGAGTACTAGTGTTAAAAAAGAAAGGCGGGGTTTTCCTTCGCGTGATTAATCGATACAAACCCTCGTTTCACGTGCCAATTAATGCATATTTTTTCTCCAAAGCCCAAAGAGCTAACCATCTCACTCCTCATCACTTGATTAATGCAGTGCCATGCAAACCAGCCTTCTCACTTCCGCATGCATCCAGGGGATATTAATGTCCTTGGTTGCTAGTACGAGGCAAACCCCATCAATTTTTGCCTCGATTAGTGTTAGTGTCCTTTTGCAAATTGTAATTTTGATATACTAGCCTTGTGTACAAAAAATGGAGGTAGTAACTATATTTGACTTCCTTCCCCATTGCGGTGATGTCGACGATATCTCAAACATTGTGGTTTGGCAAAGTGCGTTCGACGGAGAACACCATTGAGGGAGACCACGGTAAGTCGTTCGCGAGTGCCACCTGCAAGCCGAGACAACCACCTTATTTGCATCCAGGAAGTCTGTTGAACCAAAGGACACGTAAATGTACTAGTACTACTCGTACAAAATAGCCTCGTCCATCCAGCTTAGTGCGGTGAGATGGTTTCTCGAAGAAGACGATGGAAAAGCAGAGTCAGCGAAGAGTGAAATGATGGTTGCTTTGTCTGTGCTTTGTGATTTGACGCCTCACTGCTTTGTGATTTGTGATAGAAGGGACAGGGGAGTAGACTCTGTCCTCTATAATGTACATGTGTCCAAGCACGGGAGAAAGAGGAGAGACGTTGCATTTTTCTATTCCTTCAATCAGTCAATCAGGGAACTCCGGTTCCATCCTTTGGGCTTTGGCAACACCGTCCACAATGGTTCCCACGATGCCAAAAGCTATTTTCACATTTGGCTACACATTGTGGATGCCCTTAACCGTACCACTTGGTTTTGCTCCTGTGTGCTATCTATACAAATCTCAATTATACCGATCTAAAAAATTATAGAATCAAGATTAGTAAAAAGGAGGTGATTTTGCCACGCGGATGGCGGGCGAGGTTTCTTATTTTTAGAGGACGTTGTCCTGGTGCTTTGCTAACATGCGGTCCCATGTGTTAGTGCTTTACCAAGTCGATCCGCTTCCCACATTAGGCAGAACAACGGCAGAAGCAACATGTGGTTAACTTGAAGAAGATGAGGGAGAAGCGGATTCAGCAACAAGTAAAATGATGGTTGCTTCATCCCTCCAACTTCTTTTTTTAACATTATTACTTCGTCCCTCCAACTTAACTGTGGGAAAGGTGCAACTTTGTGATTTGACACCTCATTGGTCATTACTACGCTGGCGCCATGACTGGGTGTTTCACCCTGGCTGCTCTGCGCTGTATTCTGGTATGGCACGTGGACGCGGTAGCTTGATGCCCCACATGTCAGCGAAAGGGACTAGAAGATTTATGAAAGCAAGCGCTCCACTCTTACGACGGAGGAGTACACAACACGACGGCCTAGTGAACTGTCACTTGTACTGTATATAGTACTATAGTTTTGCTGTTTCGCACGATCCATCGATACAAACCCGATTAAACATGAAAGAGCGGGATTTTTCCCGCGTGCTATGTGACACTGGCCATACATTTCAAAGGCATTTTAATGTATGCAAACTGAATAATTAAGTAACAATATGATATCTAGTAAAACTAAAAACACATATTATTTATTGTGTTAGAGTGTAGTAGTAGTGTTGTATTGCATAGTTGTTATATGTAACATGCGAGAACGTGTAGAGATGTAGTTTTGGAGGGCCTACAGAGAAAAAAGCGTAATACGTTCACCGAACTTCAGAAAAGCTGATTACGGTCACTATATACGTTTTGCGGTGATTATACGGTCACTTCCTCACGGTTCAGCATCGGATTGCACTCTGTTGACCGACCAAATAGTCTGCGTGGCACCATGTTGACTAGTTAAATTTACCACGTTCCTTGTGGGTCCCACCTGTCAGTTCGCATAGGGAAAAGGTAAGATAAACACAAATTTACACAGGCGCGACAAGACTCCACCCCGTGTGCGGGAATCACCTGGTTGTGTATGTGTCTATCAGGGCCTGATGTGTGCGCATGCACGTGTAGGTTGAGCACTTGAGCGTGAGAGTGTGTGTTGGTCGTGTGGTGTACTGGTGTGTGCATGCATTCATGTGTGTGTGCGTGTGAGTGTTGCATGCATGCGTGGCTGCGTGTATACGTGTGAGTGTTGCGTGCGTGCGTGCGTGCATGTGTTCGTGTGAGTGTTGCGTGCATGCAGTTCATGTGCATGCGTTCGTGTGTGTATAATCACCACACCAGCTCCTGTGTGTTAAAATAGACGGTCGGCATACCAATACAAGCCCACCTTGTCCGCTGTGCCCGCGGTCATGACTTCGAACCACCGTCCAATATTTTTTTGTCATTTTTTTCATTCTTACTAGCAAGATGCCCGTGCGTTGCGCGTAACATCAAGATGCATTTGTATGACTAGTTTATCTTGTGAGAGAAAAGGATGAATGAGGGAAGGCCTTATTTGCAAATGTGGAGAGGTATGTGGGTACCTTTTTGCAAAATTGTCATAGTTTCTTTCCTATCCGTCAGATATAGATCGGACGACCTATATTGCAGGATGGCAGGCACATGATCATCACCGACTATGCTTTTTATAGGAGTAGGGATAAAAACACATTCTTATAAAAACAGAGTTGGTGATGATGGTGTGCCTGCCATCCTGCAATATAGGCCGTTCGATCTATATCTGATGAATAGGAAGGAAACTATGCAATTTTGCAAAAAGATACCCACACCCCTCTCCACACTTGCAAATAAGGCCTTCCCTTGTTCATCCTTTTCTCCCACAAGATAAACTACTCATACAAATGCATCTTGATGTTCCGTGCAACGCATGGGCATCTTGCTAGTATTTTATAAGAGTGTAGATGTAGAGTAGATACAAGCCGACAAGTGGGCCCGATGGTAGTGAGATAATGTGATGCAACACTAGAGGTGCCATGTGGAGCGTTTAACTGGTCAACTAGTCGTGTCTTGAGCAAATAGAGAGTTGTACGGTGAGCCCGTGACTATACAATAACCACAAAACATAAATGGTGACCGTAATGAGTGGATTCTGAAGTCCAATGTACATATCGTGCTTTGACTTCAAATACAATGATCGTCACTGTATATATCGCGAGAGAAAGATGAAACATCCGTGAATGTGCTGGGGGCTTACTTTTAGAGGACCTGGAGATAGTTTGTGTGCGTACGTGAAAGGGGCGTAGAGGGGGTATGCGATGGAGAGAGATATGCTCTTTGTTTCTCTTTATTATGACTAACTTTATATATAGTATAAAAATATACAAATTCACAGTGCAGAATAAATATCATTGTGGGCATCATGCAATGCAAGCGTTCATACTCCTCCATATAACTTTGTAATGTTGTATATATGTAGATATTCTAAAATATTTTTTGGCCACACTTTGTTCAAAGGAATGTTGTATGCGAAATAAATGTGAAGAGAGGGCTTTTTAGATCAATGGGGTACGTGATGTAACATGTGCGAATGTGTAGTTGATGCATTTGGGAGGGCCTAGAGAGGTATGTGTGTGTATTACGTATTCGAGAGAGGCATGGATAGAGGGCCGACAGGGGCGTGGGAGAGATAGCACGAGAAATGAGAGTGGTCTAGAGAGAGAGACGAATATGATGTCACGGTGAGAGATTCCATTGAGTGTGTATATGCAAGGGGGGAGTGGATAGAGGCACCAGGAGAATATTTTTTGTGTGTGTGGTGTTTGTGTTGGTATGTGTGGGTGTGAGAAGATAACGAGACGTGGGGGCAGAGGGTGTGTCACCGCGTGAGGTCCGGTGGGTCGAGGTGAGGCCCCTCGTTCGGTTCCGTCCTACGCCACATTGGTCGGCCCGTGACGCATTTAGGGAGAACCATGGATGACTAGTCGTACAAGACAAAGATAGCATAATTATGAAGGACTCTATGTCCACTGACAAAGCCGGCTAGGATTTGTAACCCTAGCTTCTCGGACTAAGGTAACCCATTTATCGCTGATATTACTATTCTTCCAACCTAACTTTCAGGGGCATCCTACAGAATGCTCTGCTAGAATCATACTCGTCGATTAGGAAGAGAGGTGTGAGACAATGCGTGAGAGACAAGCCTAAAGATAATGTGTGTTATATAGAAAGGGTCGATGGGGATTGTGCTTGTGTATGCTTGCGAGAGGAGTGCTTGTGATAAAGGTTAGTGAAAACAGTCGTAAATGGTTATGAGAGGGAGGGAGGGTTATATCGAGAGCATGTGCGAGAAAGACACCTCAGGAGAGAGTCTGTGAGCATGTGTGAGAGACCAGCGATGGAGAGTGAAACTACACGTACAAGACTGCTGTACACATTGATTAAAGATATAAATTGTATCCAAATATTAGGATGGGATCATGATATTTGCAATTCGCGTAAGGAACGGTCATTGATCCATCATACATCTAGATTCTATCGAATTTGAGCATGTCTATGTTATTATTCGACACAATTGATCCACATAGTTAGTATTTTGAACTCCAAACAATGCATCGCTTTAGCAATCGAATATAAATGTGAGTATAGTTCATGTTGTGTGTGTAAAGCACATTATACATACGAAAGTTACACAATGAACATTATAAATAGCTACCTATGAACTAGCATACATTTGAATTCAACTTAAGGTGGTTTAAAAAATCGAATTCAACATGAAGTCCATTAAATTATTTGAATTTGATATCATGGCATTTGTAAATCATACCTAAATTATGGGGGAACCAATATTTCCTATGATTTTGTACATAATAGCATATGTAGTCGTCTACAAAATAGATCCTAATTTAGCTCCTCCATTCCAAAATAATCGTAGTTATAGGATTTTCAAGTGTCAAAATTTCAAAAAGAAGCGGATAATTTAATGAGGTCTTCAAACATACAAGGTCAAATTTAACGTTGTCTATTTAGGTCAATCCTCAAAGTTCAAGAGTACTCTAAACGTGAATGCTTGTGTTTCAAAATTTCGAACGAAGCGCCAAAAGATCCTCTACTCGCCCGAAACCGCGTCAGACCAATGTTTGGTAGTACAAGGAAATTACTTTTCTGATAACTCTGACCCGTGAAACCTACCGGCTCGACGTCCAAAGGTCTAAACTGGGGTAGGTTTGTAGCTTCATCTAGACGCCACACAACCACCTCCAAAAAACATTCATACACAATGGCCGCCTAAGCATACATGAGTGCAGCCGAAATCGCTCCCGCCCACTATTTGGGAAACCTGGGATTACCATCCTACCCACGACCCGCAGTAGGTCCGAAATTTAAGAGGGGGACAAAGTTTGTACTTTCCCCAAATTTCAAGCAAGCGCGTCCCGTCTTCTGTACAAAAAAGCCAAAAACAAGCGCGTCCCAGACGAAACATGGTTCTCCCCCTGCCCACCCGTCCGATTCCCCATTCGTACTCCGTGGGTGCAAAAACTACCTCTCCACCAGCCACAAAACCCCAGCGTCCTCCGTCCGCCACCCCATTCCACCCATCAACCGCCGCCCTCCTCCATCACACCGGAGCCGATACCCCGATGTCGTCGTCCACCGCAATCTCAATCGCAACACCCTCCACAGCTAGTAGATGAAGCTAAGGCCGAGCCATCCGTACCCAAGCCAGTTCAACCACGCCGTCATGCGCCTCACCGCTGCCGCTCCTACTTCGCCACCCTCCATCGCACCAGAGCTGTTCCTGCTACGCCGTCCTTCGCCGCCTCAGATTTTCTTCCCCTCCGACGACATACGGCCACGGCAACACAGTCAACAATTTGGCCATGGGTTCGTCCAAGCCTGCACCCTCCTCCAGAACATCGGTTTCCCCGGCAAAAATTAGAATATCGGCGCGACATGTGGAGGCGACCACACCGGCAACCGAAAATGGTACTCCTCTTCCCTTATTCGTGCAAATCTTATGTGTCTGCTTGCACAGTATTCATCCCACAGAAGACACTAGTTGACCGCTTCTTCTTGATACTAGATGTTCCTAGTAACTCGCGATGCACAAGGTTTCTCCTCATATACTATTTCACCTTAGCTAGAGGTCCGTCACCCCCCTGAATTTCAATCCCTGGTCAGTTGATTCCCAATTAACGGAAGCATTCCCCGGCGTAACAGGCGCTAGTCCGCCTATTACACCGGGGAAGCAGCGCCTCGATGTTTATCTTAGGGGTGTGTGGGGCCTAGAGCTACTGACGCCCAATCTGGAGGTCGGCCGGGATTAAAGGGATGGCCTGGGGGCGCTGCCAAGCATGGCGGTGGTGTGAGGTCGAGGGAAGGGCGGGGCGGTGGAGGCAGGGGTCTGGGCCGGTGGTCGCTGGCGGTTCGAGAAAGATCGTCAACAGTGACTGGCGGGAGGTAGACGAAGGCCATCTGCCTGTTCCTTATAGATTGGACGGTTCATTAAAAAAATGACTGGCCTATTTATTTTCAGTCGACTGTTATCTTGATATGACCACATGTGGTGGTGTGCTGGAGGAGTACCTGAATTTCCTGTGCTCATATATTACAAAATCATATGGAGTTGAATCTAATTTTGTTTGCCATGCAATGTTGTAGAGCTATCATATGTCTCTTGTCATTTATTTTTCAGCCACCTGCTATCTGCTACTTTTATTGTGCACTAGTGCTGCACACACTTCACCCATACTCTCACTATTGTGTTTTTATGCAAGGGTATTTCAGACTCTATTGCTATGAGAGAAGCAAAAAAGAAAAGAGAGAAGTCGCTCTAGCGTCGTACGCGGATAGGCCAGACACGTTTCGGCCTTATAATAGGTGCAGTGTCAGCAGATGGAGACGGTAAACGTTTCTCTGGAGTTTATGACCTCGCTCGCAATGAACCACCATCCCAGGTGCTTGCTTTAACTTCGCGGTGTCATATGTGGTTGCATGTTCCATATGGTGTCTAGCTTGTATTCGAAAGGCCGAAGTCGGTCTTTATTAAGATAAGGAAAAATATTTTTTACATGAACCACCATTCCGTGAGCACCAAAAGACAAATAGCTAGTCAGGGCATTGGCCGAGCCAGTGACAAGCCCAACAAAGAGAGGCATCACCTGGAAGCCAACTAAAAAGCCGCGATGGTGGCGAAGCAGCCCGCCTCCCACCAGGCTCTCAGGTCCTAGATGATCATGCTCACCAGTCCAGCCGGATGTCTAGCTTGTATTGCTTTCAATTTGGTTAAATTGCATATGCTTAGCTTACACATTATACCTTTGAATATAACATGCCTTTCTGTTTTTGGTACATACTAGTACATATGTGTATTAACCATGTTCTTACATCAAACTAATGTTCTTGTGTATCCCTCATCAATCACTTATGATGAGGCAGTCAGGCAAGTGGATTACTCCTCATTTAAAGAATGCAGTGTCAGCCTCCCAACATGATTCTCAAGAAACAGCAAGGCTAGATGAAGATAGTGAACGTAGTTCTGTAGTTGATTACCGCATTTCCCCTACACTAGTATCGCAGGTGCTTGCTCTAATTTGGCAGTGTGACATGTGGTTGCGTGTTGCATATGGTGTCTAGATTGTAATTCTTCCAATCTGGTTAAATTGCATGTGCTATTCTGCTTAGCTTATACATTATACATGTTAATGTGACATGCCTTCCTATATTTAGTACATAGTACATCTATCTTTTAAGCATGTCCTCACATAAAACTATTGTTTTTTGTATCCCGCATAAATCAATATGATGAGACACCTTCAATAAATGCAGTGTGATATTAGTTGCATCTTTGATATGATTTATAGCATGCGCTGCTTCTAATTTGTTGAAATGCCATTTACTATGGGACACTTATAACTTGACAGAGTCATATTGGTTGCATCTTTCACGTGGTGTCTAGCTTGCATTGCTTCTTATTTGGTGAAATGGTTTCTGCTTAGTGTACACAAACAGTTGTGAATATGCCATGCCATCCTGTTTTTCGTATTATTCCATCCTGGAATCATGTGTTTGCCTTACATCAAAGTAGTGATTGTCAGTATCATGCACGAATGAGTTCTGAAGAGTGAATTTTATTGCTTTTTCTTGTCGGTTTTACTTGACAATTCAAAATCAATAAAGCGGAAGGAAGTTAGCAAGGCAGCGGATGATGGTGCTCCTTCCAAATGGAGGGCCTCTACAGATTCTACTCCTCCATCCACCCAAGATGATTTCCAAGACAACACATGCGTAGACACTCAACGTAGCTGTGTTGGTGATGAGCACGTCTCCCCTAGTGCACCATCACAGGTGCTCCCTCTAACTTGGCACGGTTATATGTGGTTGCATGTTATGTATGATGTCTAGCTTGTATTGCTTCTAGTTTTGTTGAATTTCATCTCCTTACTTTACACATTATACTTGTGACTAAGACACGTGTTCCTGTTTCTAGAACATACAATATCTGTCTATAACACCATGTTCTTACATCAAAGTACATTTGTTTTGAAGAACTAAACTGTTATTCGTTTTTCTTGTCGGCTTGACTTAACATGGCATAGAGAAAGAGGAAGCAAGATAGAACGACAGGGAAAGGGAAGCGGAACAATCCTGCAAATTCTGATGGTACTGATGGTGCAATAGAAGGTCAAAGTCCAGCAGAAAATTGTACCGACAGGGTATCCCGTGCTACACGAGCTGCAGAACAAGCCAAACAGAAACAAATAGCTGTCACCAAACAAGTAGAGACAACCCTAGTTGTTGCAACACCTTCCACAGTACCACCAGCTGCACGATTTACTCGTTGGTCAACTCAGCTAGCAACACGTTCCAATCTCCCTTGCCACCTCACACTACTTCCGAAGCACTCTTGACACAAGATGAGTTGCCAAGATCAGATGAACTTTGTGAGCTTCAACAGCAAGAAGGTAGTTGCTGGAGTCAAGTTACAATTGCATGCTTCTTTATATGTAATCTCACAGTTTGATGTACACTAACACTTCCTGTGTTTGTTGTTGGACTAGCACCTAGGCGCAAGAGGAAACAAACATCAGGGATAATGCTCGATAGGTTAACTAAATCTAGAGGAGGAAGAATGGAGATCCGTTTTGAGGCAGGTTTAAGAAGGCCACGTGATGCTACCCAGTCAGCCAAGTTAGTATGAGAGGCAGCGGTTGCTGTTAGGTGTCATGTACGTATCCTCCCAACATGGATTCAATACAAGAATGACAAAGACGAAACCCAGTTCAATACCTTCCTCGACCATTTATCTATAAGTATGGTTATGTATGGAAACTAGTAATATCGTCTTTCTCTGCCCAATACTTTCTAGGTTGCTGATAATGAGACTCCCATAATTTTCAACAGATGGGGTTCAAGTTAGATAGCCAAGATGATGCAACCAGACAAGCTTGCACCCATGTTTTCAAGTCTGCTCTGCAACATTATCGGTATAACTTGAGGAATAGTCACTTTGAAGGCAAGGCTAATAGTGAACTTGGCCAAACATCACCAGTGGAAAATATATCTGATGAAGACTGGACAGGCCTCGGTAAACACTGATCCGATCCGAAGTATCAGGTACATTATATCTATGTGACGAGATCACATGTTGAAGTCCTATTTACGCATGTGCCACACAAATCTATCTTCTAGTAGGTGAACTGTTCAAAGAACAAGGCCAACCGTATGAAAGTGAAATCCCAATAGACGACGGGATCTTGTAGCTATATTGCACACTGTGAGGCTCTTGTAATTAGTTGTTGTTTCACTATTTTTGCTATACCATATTATCAGATCTATATTGACTTGTTCCAAATGCAGAGGAAAGCCCGCAAGGACCAAAAAGTACCTGAACCAAATGTTGTGGAAATCTTCAAGGACTGTCACACCAGCAAGAAGAAGGGAATGACTACACCAGTCAAAGCCGCTGTTGTAAGTCCTCAATCCTGATGCCTTTTAAGTACTACTTACTCTGACTTGTGCCTTGAACTGCATGGTTTGCAGCCAATGTCTATTACTCTTTTCAATTTTATACACAATTGTCTTAGCGTATCATTGCACCTTACAAGGTTTAAAGGAGAGGAGTGATGTTCCTTTGATCTTGACCTGTAATCTAGTTCCGTGTTGGACTTGCCCACACAACGTTACAATTGCCAGTTTGTCTGTTCTTAGTTGTTTTGTGATATGAATGATGTCATACTATGCTTACCGTATTATAAACTTCTTCTCTTTATCCTTAGCCCTCAATACAATGTGAAGAAATAGACAATACATTAGCGATGGTACATGGTCATATGTTTGGAACCTGGTTTTATTATGTACTTTGCAATAAAATACAACTATTTTTTTACATGGGTTCACCAGAATAAGTTCTGTATATAGACCAAAGCTATTTTGTTTGGTTTTGCTGCCTCCTTAATATCTTCTGTTCTGGTACTACTAATGTAAAACCACAACTTTTCAATGAGCTATGGAAAAAATGGTGGAACCGCCACCTTCTGAAGGTGGCGAGGCAACTATAACCGCAATGTCAGCTCTTGTTGCAGTGGGTCAGTACCTATCCACTAACAGTGCCAAAAGCACGTTCCTGCATAGTACTGGCTTTGTTGTTAAGGAAATCTTGTCCAAACTTCCTCATGATCAAGATATGCAGGCTCAAAAGAATGTTGTATCTGCGCTCCAGACACAAGTCCATTCCCTAATAGAGACCCTTTGTGAAACAAGGACATACATTCTTGGATGTTGTCAAGATATGCATGGTTTTGAAACCAGACTATCAGACATTTGCTATGTTGTTCAGGATCCTAGGAGAACTAAAGGCAAAGGTTACGGTGCTCCATCAGACAATACAGCATGAAAACGTAACAGTCAGGTCAAATGAACTGAGCTTGTGAACTTCTGCTCGTCCATTTATCTGCTAGACTGTTAACTTTTATGCAAACCTTCCTTTTGTTTTATAGTTGTAATTTGTTTTGGTGCGATACAAAATTTGTTCTTAACGTCCAGCCACCAGCTGAAGAAAATAGAAAGCCATTTTTGTATAGTGTAGGATGTTCCCTATATTTTCACTAGTGGCGAACTGTGATGCCCACCAGCTATAGTTAACATGGGCCTCCTACGGGCCGTAGAAACAATGGGCCTTCTAAGGGCCGTAGAAAGAATGGGCCTTCTATGTGGAGTAGAAACAATGGGCCTTATACGGACCGTAGACATAATGGGCCTTCTATGGACCGTATCATCAATGGGCCTTCTACGGGCCGTATGATCGGTTGGCCAAACATGGGCCAATAACAGACCACATTATGGCCGTAAATGGGCTAGAGTTGAAATCGTCCATTCATGGGCTGACCATAATGGGCCGTCGTTAATCGGCCGTATTTTGATGACGCTATGAAAACGGCCCAACGTATTAATGGGCCACAAACGGGCCGACTGTAACCACGGGCTGAATTTGGCCCACAAGTAAAAAAGGACAGTAACGGGCCGTAAGTAAACGAATGTGGAAATGAGCCCAAGAATAAATGGGCCCCAAGAAGGCCGAAAGATAACATGGGCTGGAAACGGCCCAACGGAATAATGGGCTGTTAATGGGTATAAAGTGATACACTGTTCATTACGGGCCAGTTTCAGCACGTGTGTTAATGGGTATAAAGTGAAACACTGTTCATTACGGGCCAGTTTTACCATGGACCATTAATGGCCCGAGAGTAATAAGGGCCTCATATGGGTCAAAAGACGTCATGGGCCATACATGGGCTGGAAGTTAAAACGGGCTAGAATTACATTGGACGGCCCATATGACGCTACTGGGCCTAATTCGGATAGGCCGTAAACTGGCCCTATGTTAGAGGGATGTAAATGGGCTATATGCGAACATGCCGTTAATAGGCTTGCCGTGGGCCGACCCGCCACCTTTTGACCAAGTCAAACGGGCCGGCCTTTTCACAGGAATGGGCCTCTTTTGGGCCGTGCCACATGTCGACGTATCATAGCCGCTTTGGGTCCAATGAGTGGATGACATCTGCGCCAACGGTGAGCCGACACGTGTTTCCTCCAGCCAATGATGATTTTACACGTGGAAAATCCCCATTGGTCGGGGCTGTTAACAGGTTATCGGATCCAAAGCACTTCTGTGACGCGTGATTTATCGTCATAGAAGTGGACACTTCCGTGATGATAATTTTGGTAATGTCATGGAACAGTTTTATGACAGCACAGGTATGACTATCTTGATTCTGTCATAAATTTGTCATGGATGTACATGCATGACAGAAAACGTGACCTACTGTGACAAAAACGTATCATCACGGCAGTGTAGTTTTTTGTAGTGGCAGTTGCCGCCTCCCACCGGCCTCCTCTAGGTCGAGCTATGTCCCGACATCCCTTAGGTACAACTTCCTTTACAGCTGGCTTCCACCACTGCCCTAGCTGCCCACATCACTCCATGTGGATATTTCTCTACTTCTTTGCCCCGCACATACCTCTACTGGTTTCTACGTAATGTATTTGTGATGAGTTTATGTCTCATCAACTAGTCCCAGTAATCTTATTCTAATCACGCTTCTTCAATTTCTTTACCACGGGGATGCTCATCTCGATTTTGGTGAAACTGCACAAAATGATCCGATGGTTAAAGGGTTGCAAACTTCATTTCTTCGGAAGCTCCAATGTTCTGAGCAAATTAAAGCCTGGTTAGGGTTTACAGTTCAGGGGCTATGGACTGCATGGATCCTTTTTTTTCTTTAGTTGTCTCTGTTCCAAAATAAGTGTCAACTTTAGTAGTAGTACAACTTTGTACTAAAGTTTGCATAAAGTTGAGACGCTTATTTTGTAATGAAGGGAGTACATATTGGCTATGATTTGTCAATCATTGAGATGCAATAGCATGCATGTTAGTCTCCTTTGTATTTGATGAAATGTTGCAACGGGCAACCTTGGACGCAAGATACATGAAACAGAAGCTGGAAGCTTCATAACATTGTACAAATTTATCTCGCTGAGAAATTACAGTATGTATTATACTAGTACAGTACGATGTAAAAATTTAGGTGTTGCACGGTGTCTAGAAAATATGGTGATAGTGTGAGATGGGCCATGTAATCACTGAGCCTGCGTGTTTTCACTGCTTTCGCACTTCTCCACTGTAAGAATGGAAAATTTGTAATCTAGTAGTACCTCCTTTCGCCGAAAGCGTGGGACACACTACTGCAAGATGCTGCTAACGCGACACTACGATCAGAGACCCTTCGAGAAACTTTGTGCGATGCAATAATCTTAGACGATGGTGTATGAAAACCGTCAAAAAAGGTGCAAAACATTTGTGATGGAGGATGCATCAAACACGGTTCAGATTTTAGTTGCGTGTGCAATGAAGGGCATACAGCTCAGTTCAATTAATTGTTTGTGATGAGGAGGAACAAAAGAAACGGGCAGCTAGATGAAGGTGTGTGCTATGCACAGCATACGGTTCACTCGGATGAACTGTTTGTGATTAGGCAAAACAAAAGAAACGGGCAGCTAGGTGAAGGTGTTTGCGGTATACATCATACGGTTCACTCGGATGAATTTTTTGTGATTAGGTAACACAAAATAAATGGCCATCCAGATCAAGGTGTGTGCGATATACGACATGTAGTTCACTCGGATGAACTGTTTGCGTTGACACAAGAGAACAGAAACGGTTCAACTTAACAAGACATGTATGTTGTGCGATGGGATTGCATACAGGACAACAACATACACACACACACACACACACTTATAAGGACATGCTTGCATAACCAAATTAAACATCCACTTACATAGGTGGCTACTACAACCATGGCATTTGCACACACCAAAGTAAACTATTACATGCGTAATTACATAGGTGGCTACTACACACATGACATTTCCACACACCAACAATAAAGTAAACTATATATTACATGCATGATTAACTAGCATAAACGATCATCTGATCATCATCTACTTCTGGAGACGCGTCCTCATGTCAATGATCTGCCTGTGCATCTCGTAGCATGTGTACACGCTCTTGGTCGTGAAACTGAGGTGAGGTTCATCCAGTTGCCGCATCCAAGCCCCATTCCAGGATACGGGACTTGTTCTCTGGGCATCCTGCTTCGTCTTTTCATAGTAGGGGTCGATGATGGCCGAGGCGAGTTCGACCAGGGAGTCCTTCGAACTGCCCCAGACCCTGTAGTGGTCATGGATTTTGACAAGGTTCTTGCAGGCCAAGCCCGTAACACGGAGCACGTTTACATCATTGGTGGTTTCCACCGTGGCAAACTTGTAGTCGGATTTGTTGACAAACCTTTTGAAACGATCACAAGGCTCTATGGCCATGCAGTAGTGGTAGATGAGGACATGATGGCCCATGCACAACTGGGTGACGGCAACCTTATGATCTATGCCGGGATGACCGGTGGTGTACTAGAGGTCGATGCCAACCACCTTGTAGTTGTCTCGAGCAAGCAACTTCTCAACGCTGTTGATGTAGTCGTCCACCATGGCCGGGTCGATGGTGTACACCACCGAGAGATCCGTCTCCCTCGCGTGGGTCTCCTCTCTATGCTCACCGAACTCCATTGGAGCGCGGCTGGACATCCCCTCTCTATGTGTCGTCATGGGTGTGCTTGTTGTGTTGTCAGGTGCGATCGAAAGGTTGAAGAGATGTAGCGACCCGACCTCAGACGGTCACGTCTCTGTGCTTAAGTGTCATCCATGGATCGGTATGCTGACACACACAGTACTTGAGGATTTATAGCAGAGGTAAATCACATGTATAAAGTAACGTAAGTACTATTACCTTGATCCAAAATAGCGGAAGTAACAACAAGGTTGTGGATTCCCATCAACACCAACGGCAAAGTTGAGTGTAGAAATCGTAACCCTAACGTATCACTTACTCGTCATAAGATTCCTGCAACATGAGACGTTGTAGCCACAAAGGGTCAGTACATTGAATGTACTGGCAAATTCACACCATAGAGCAATGCTGAATAATGGCTATCACTACATACATATATGGCTGGTGGGGGCTCTATGGTTATCATGTTTTTGCGAAAAGCCAATTTTTCCCTACTGCAAAGGAATTTATTTTATTTAACTACAAAGTTTGTTGACAATATTGAGAAGGTTCCTCCAACTCAATCCCAATTAAAAGTTAACAACCCAACAAATTAATTAAGTAAAATCATGAGATCAATATGATAATCCAAGAACTAGATACTCAAGATGTCCATAACCGGGGACACGGCTAATCATGATTAGTTTGTACACTCTACAGAGGTTTGCACACTTTTTCCCACAAGACTCGATCTCCTCCGTCGTATTTCTCGCACTGCATGGTGTTTGAGAAACGGATGACCAAGACACAGTCTTTCCGAAGAGGTACCCTTAACTGATAGATAGGACGGTACACCTACAATCCCCTACATCTTCTAGGCCATCATGGAAAGGTTTCCCACAACTTACTCAACTATGCCAGAGCCCATAATGGCTTGTGGCTGCACACAGAAGTTTCTAGCATGAATAATCTTATGATCACTTTGAGCCTGGGTGGCGAACCATAGGATGATCACATGGTAACCCCGGGATCTCCTATGGCAACATTGGTATATCCCCAGGTGTCCGGGCAAGTCCACTAGTATTTCCCCAGGGTGCCCCTACCAGTCCACCCAGATGTGTATTAAAGTAGCCACCTTAAGTTAAACCTTAGTTAATAATAATCTCTCACATCTTTCATGAATTCTCTCAAACCAATCGACGTCTATGAGCATAGCATAGTAGTATGAGCATAACGTAAAAGTAACTCCCAAGGTTTGAATGCAAGGCAATAGGTTCCTACCTCATCAACTACTTCCCAATACCCACATGTTATCAAAATCCTAACCATGCAATGTTTGAGGGTGAAACTAATGCATAAAAACTGGGTAATGAAAAGTATGATCAAAGCATGAACTTGCCTTGTATAGTTGACGAAGATGATTTGCACTCATAACTCTTGATAGTTCTACTCGTCACACTCCGGTCAATCTATCGTAAGCAAGCAATAGTAACCACACATAAGCAATCACTCAAAAGATCAGAAAGAACGAATAAGACAATTCGGAAAACATCAAAACCAAGCAAATAACTCTTGCAACATAAAACAATTTCTAATAGTACCAAAATTATGTGAATTTGGCCTATTCAGAAAGTTTAGGTCAAGAGCTTCGATTTGCAAAAAGAATCAACTAAATCGGAGTTACGAAACTGAAGTTATGTTCAAAAGAAGTTTGACTATGAATCTGAAAAAAAATCGAAATTTGAAAATTTCAAAAAATTGATGTGACAGGTTCACTGGATAGCTGAAAACAAGACGAAGCTATAGGCGCTGGTTTCATCTAATTTGGATAAACGGGTGAAAAGTTAGGGCTATTTGAAAAAGTCAGGGCCAAGCTGTTTTACGGAAGAAAAATTGATACGGCTAAAAAAATTTAGTGTCTAATATATAAGTACATGGACTAGTTGGTAATCTAATTATTCTACCGTACTAGTATATAAGTAATAAGCTACGGGAATATAAAAAAATACGAAGATAGATACCTTTATAAAGTAGAAAAAAGACGACTTCGAAGGAAGAGACAATTTTCAGAAGTCCCACCGGAGAGAAAAAAGTATTTTTCTTTAATGAATTTAGTCAAATCAAAAATATTGATTTAAGCCGAATCGGATGATTTTTGGAGGCTCTATGGGTCTATATTTATAGGTGTAAACGAGGCTTAGAGGTCAAAGGCTAGGCAATATGGGACTAAACGTAGACAAAAATAAATGAAACAGAGAAGAAAAAGGCTAAACGCCTCGCACGGGTCTAAAGGTCTCCAGCCGCGTGCTGTAGTTCTTTTTTTTAAAACAAAATTCGGCCTAAGAAAAAAATGAAAAGGCTGGCTGGTCCTGGCCCATGTAGGAAGAAAAAAATGAGGCACCCGCTGCCACTATGCTACCCGTGTAGGCGATAAATAAATATGGGCCGCACGTACAGCTTTTTAAATAGAAACAGAAGGAAAACTGAATAATGAAAATAAAATAAAATTTTATATAGGCCTATTATGTATCAGAATTTTTAGAAAAAGATTTTCTACAACATGAACATTTTTCTAATGTCAAATAAAATACAAAAAAACTCAAATAAATCAAACAGTACTACTGCTCTAATGGAATCCAATAAAAATCATTTTAAAAATACCAAAATAATTTCAAATTTATTCCTCTCCAATTTTTTGATGTAGGGAATCATTTCACCCTATTTTCCATATATTTTATTTTTGGAGAAAAATAATTTAAATAAAAACCAAAATAACTCCAAATTGATAATGATTTCAAAGGGGCGTTAAATTTGGTTTCTTTGAAGCTTCCAACTCATATTTCATATAATTCGAAGAAGTCATTTTATCCTCTCTCATGAAAATCATTGAGTTGCATAAAGTTTCTGAGTTGGAAAAAATATTTCCAAATGAAATTCAAATATTTTCAAAAACCCTTTTCATTTATTTAAATGGAAGAAGTCATGTCATCTTCTCTCTAGGGTTTTGTATCCGAAAAGAATTTGAATTCATGGAGATCATAAATACAAAATGAAAGTTGGGGAAAGTCCTTTTATTCCCTCTCATTTAACTTTCAAAATTTTCGAATTCACTCACTTTCAGTCAATCAATCGAACAACAATCAAACAAGACTATATATTTAATATAACATTCCAACATTTAGAATTTTGGGATGTTACAAACCTACCACCCTTAAAATGTATCTCACCCTCGAGATTCGGAGAGGATAGCAGGAATTAGGTTGGGTTCGGAGTATTCCAAAAATCCATCGATTGTCACAGGGGTCTGGGGTGCTACCACCCTTAGAAGCATTGTTACGGTTCCATCAAAACTCATATACTCAATCCTTATTGTTGACAGTGTCGGTCTTCTCAGATTATCGGGAAAAATCCTTCTCTAGCTCTTCTGGTAGTGGCATAACCTTTTTCCTCAATTCTTAGGTCCTTTCATCTTGGTAAGGATCTTCTGTGACTGGGTCTTCTTAGCTGACGGGTCTGGCGCCAATACTAAACAACTATCGATATCTCATGGTGGTCAACCATTTATGGTTTCTTCTGTAGGAAATGGGTCTAGGTTGAATCTCACCGTATGACCTATAGTTGGCAACAACTTCCTTGTACAAGGAAAAAATACTTATACCATTCTAAGGTTTAAACAAGGTTTTGATCGTCGTCTCTCTACTATGGGTAAGTCACTAAGATTTACCATCCCATATAGCAAGGCGAATAAAAAGGGTAAGTTGGTATGGTGATCAATCCATCCCGCACCCAAATCATTACCTTGTATACGGTTTAGCGAATCTCGCATTCTAACACTCGGTCATCCTCACAAGCATTGTAGAATTTATCTTGTTGACGAACCAAGTTTGGATGAATCCATCGGTTCTGCAAGCTGAACAAACATCTATCGTTCCTTCACAACTCTCACGTTTTTCGTAAACTCCTATAAGATCGTCTGTTGATAAAGTCGTAAATTCTTCCATGGTTTTTCCTTGAGAAAGAGTGTGCTTGCGTCTTGGCAGGTCCTGGGGCATGTGGTTTATGGCCCGTCTCATCACTTGTAAACCTTGAACTCATCATCGGGGCAACTGATCATTATTTCAACATCTAGCTTCCTAGCATTCTTAAATCCATCCAATTATACTGTCTCCCTTTCTTCTATTGGTACCAAACTAAGACGTGATTACTCAGACTCATTGTGGGGTTGAACTTTTTCCATATTATACCTCCTTTGTATCCAATTGTACTTCATCCCTTCATATACTTGGGGTATCCCATATATTGAAACAAAACTCGTACTTATTTTGTCCGAAGTCCACTCCGTGGAATATCATTACCTTTTTCAGGGGTCAAGGGTCCTCACAGGGTACTATCACCCTTGAAATGCACAAATTCTTCCATAGACCATTCTTTTCATATCCTAAAAAATGGTCAAAATCTTTCTTCATAGAGTAACTACTCATAAAATCCAAATCAGTACCAATGATGCTAACTTTATTGGTTCTCAAATTTATACAATCTTCTACATTTCCCATTACATGCCTTAACTCAAAACCTCAATATAAAAGGAAAATGTTCTCACTACTACTACTATACTTCTCACAAACACAACTAATTATCACAAGTCTCCTTCTCCTTGGGATAATCTCTGGCAAAGTGCCCTGCTTCATTACAACAAAAACATATTACTTCTGACAAGTCTCGAGGTTACCTCATGATTACATAGCCTCCTTGGGTCCTCGGATTCCTTTCTGGGCAATTGCTGAAGTAGTTCCCTGACTCCTTGCACCTGAAACAGGTGATATGACTCAGGTCCTTCCTGGTATCCAATCTACTTCTCTTCCTAGACTTTTCTGTTCCAATCAGGTCTTCTATTTCCTGTGGGTCATACTCTACTTCCTCTGTCGGGAATTACACTGGATTTCCATTCATACAATTCTGAAAGATGTGTCCTTCTTCTCCACATGAGAAGCATGACTTGGTGCAAGGTTGAATTTGATATTCTTCGGGTGTGTCCTCCACCTCTTCCTTCACCATAGGTTCTTCTAAAATTTCCATGAGGGCTCCTTTCATTGCTTCTTTCTTATGTTGGATGGTTCTATGAACCATGAGGTAAATGTGACACTGAGCAGGGTAGTGGGTAGTCCCATCACACTAGAAACAAGTATTCTGGCTAGTTGGGCACTCTTCAGCTGGGTGACTTCCTTCGCAATTAGGCCATTCATCCCTTGTGTTCTTTATGGTTGTGTCCTATTTCTCCATTGAGCTTGCATGCACAAGTTTTCTTCATATCACTTACATCAGGCCTCAATTTCTAGGACACAGACCGAGACTTTGGCAAAGTCAACTTAAATTATTTCCAAGTGGTTACTCCTTGCCATCCATTAATGGTTTGGTACATCCTCCACCAACTAGCAGTACGTCTTTCAAAGCACGGAAAAGCATGCTGGGTCATATCCTTTCCGGCTATAGGGTTATTCTTCATGTGATCTTCCCTGTTCTAAATCCATCGGTCTGTCTCCAATTGACTCATCGGTCCAGAAAATACAAGCTCATCTCCATTCATCCTCTATTGGGTCCGTGGGTTTTGGGGTGAGATGAGAGAGATAGAGAGGGATACACACAATGCAAACAGTAGTTTTGAAAAGACGGATTTTATTTTTGTGGTTGTCGAAAAAAACATCAAACAAAATTATAGCTCACAATCGTCGCATCTAACGTAAGTGTATAACAGGGGTTTGGTCTTCTAAGGTTAAAAAAATCTTCAAAGTCACCAAACTCTTCAAGTCTTGTTCATGTCTCCGATGGCTTCTTCCGATCGTGCTTGTCCTTCTCAAGTTCTTCTGCTAGATCAACTATGTTGACGCGAAGTTTCTCATGACGCCCTTTAATATTTCTGGAGTTGCGTTCCAAACTTCTGGGTTTCAACTTCCTTGTCATGAACCATGGTCCTACTGTCCTTCAGTTCCTGATGAATCTCCGGTATCTTGAGGTTTTGCTCCTCCAGCTTGGCTACTTTCCGCTTCTGGGTCCTGAGTTCTTCACAAAATGCTTCCTTGTCTAATACGGCTTCCTGGAGATCCATCTTAAAATTCTGGATGTACTACTCTAGATCCTGATGATACGCCGGCTATTGTTAAAACTTCATCTTTTGCTGATAGGTGCTCCATTCGCCCTTTTGTCATCCAATCCTTCTGAAGAAATGCATGCCTAACTCAACATGGTGACAAATAGCATAAGCGGGTGATAACATCATGGATAGCCATGTCTATTCCCATGTCTCTGCCATGAGCTATCAGTCCATAGTTGATATCTGCCTTAGTGTTTTCTTGACAAAATTTTGAATTTTAACGCTCCATGTTCCGGTCTTTCTCTGACACACCTTGATCTCGAGTATTGACAACTTTAATAGTCTGATAAGTTCCATAGGGGTAGCCTTCCTAGGTCATACTAAATCTGGAAATTCTTTAGGGCCTTCAAATTCTCGTAGTCTTCGGAGTCTTCAATTGTTGTAGTTTCCATTATTATAAAATGCTCTGTAAATTCCTCTTTATTCGGAATGGTCTTAGTTGTCCAATATATTGTACTTCTTGGAGTGGTCTCATCAGTTCAATCTTCATGGTCAAAAGGGAAAGGGATATGGTCTCACTAAAAGGGAATATTTGGATAAGCTCAGAAGAGAAGAGAGATAAAAGATCTTTTTGAAGATGAAAATTGTAGAGAAAAAATCTTTTCCTATGGGCTTTCCAGTTTCTAGGGTTACGTCCTATAGCCAACATGTGCTCTAATACCATCTTGTAGCGACCCGACCTCAGACGGTCAAGTATCTGTGCTTAATTGTCATCCCTGGATCGGTATGCTGACGCACACAGTACTCGAGGATTTATAACAGAGGTAAATCACATGTATAAAGTAACGTAAGTACTATTACCTCGATCCAAAATAGTGGAAGTAACAACAAGGTTGTGGATTCCCATCAACACCAACGGCAAAGTTGAGTGTAGAAATCATAACCCTAACATATCACTTACTCGTCATAAGATTCCTGCAACATGAGACGTTGCAGCCAGAAAGGGTCAGTAGATTGAATGTACTGGCAAATTCACACCATAGAGCAATGCTGAATAATGGCTATCACTACATGCATATATGGCTGGTGGGGGCTCTATGGTTATCATGTTTTTGCGAAAAGCCAATTTTTCCCTACTGCAAAGGAATATATTTTATTTAACTACAAAGTTTGTTGACAATATTGAGAAGGTTCCTCCAACTCAATCCCAATTACTAGTTAACAACCCAAAAAATTAATTAAGTAAAATGATGAGATCTATATGATAATCCAAGAACCAGATATTCAATATGTCCATAACCGGGGACACGGCTAATCATGATTAGTTTGTACACTCTGCAGAGGTTTGCGCACTTTTCCCCACAAGACTTGATCTCCTCCGTTGTATTTCTCGCACTGCATGGTGTTTGAGAAACGGATGACCGAGACACAGTCTTTCCAAAGAGGTCCCCTTAACAAATAGTTAGGATGTTACACCTACAATCCCCTACATCTGCTAGCCCATCATGGAAAGGTTTCCCACAACTTACTCAACTTTGCCAGAGCCCATAATGGCTTGTGGATGCACACGGAAGTTTCTAGAATGAATAATCTTATGATCCCTTTGAGCCTGGGTGGCGAACCTTAGGATGATCACACGGTAACCCCGGGATATCCTAGGACAACACTGATATATCGCCAGGTGTCCGGGCAAGTCCACTGGTATATCCCCAGGGTGCCCCTACCAATCCACCCAGATGTGTATTAAAGTAGCCACCTTAAGTGAAACCTTAGTTAACATCTCTCACATCTTTCATGAATTCTCTGAAACCAATCCACGTCCACGAGCATAGCATAGTAGTATGAGCATAACGTAAAAGTAACTCCCAAAGTTTGAATGCAAGGCAATAGGTTCCTACCTCATCAACTACTTCCCAATACCCACATGTTATCAAAATCCTAACCATGCAATGTTTGAGCGTGAAACTAATGCATAAAAACTAGGTAATGAAAAGTATGATCAAAGTGTGAACTTGCCTTGTACAGTTGACGAAGATGATTCGCACTCATAACTCTTTATAGGTCTACTCGTCACACTCCGGTCAATCTATCGTAAGCAAGCAATAGTAACCACACATAAGCAATCACTCAAAAGATCAGAAAGAACGAAGAAGACAATTCAGAAAACATCAAAACCAAGCAACTAACTCTTGGAACATAAAACAATTTCTAACAGTACCAAAATTATGTGAATTTGGCTTTATCAAAAAGTTTAGGTCAAGAGCTTCGATTTGCAAAAAGAATCAAGTAAATCGGAGTTATGAAACTCTAGTTATGTTCAAAAGAAGTTTCAATATGAATCTGAACAAAATTCAAAATTCGAAAATTTCAAAAATTGATGTGACGGGTTCGCTGGATAGGTGAAAACAAGACGAAGCTATAGGCGCAGGTTTCATCTAATTTGGATAAACGAGTGTAAAGTTATGGCTATTTGAAAAATCAGGGCCAAGTTGTTTTACGGAAGAAAAATAGATACGGCTAAAAGAGTTTAGTGTCTAATATATAAGTACAGGGACTAATTGATAATCTGATTATTTTACCGTACTAGTATAGAAGTAATAAGCTAGGGGAATACATAAAAAAATACGAAGATAGATACCTTTATAAAATAGAAAAAAGACGACTTCGGGAGAAGAGTCAAAAAATATTGATTTAACCCGAATCAAATGATTTTTGGAGGCTCTATGGGTCTATATCTATATGTGGAAAAGAGGCTTCGAGGTCAAAGGCTAGGCAATATGAAACTAAACGCACACAAAAATAAACGAATCAGAGAAGAAAAAGGCTAAATGCCTCGCACGGGCCTAAAGGACTCCGGGCGCGCGCTGTAGTTCTTTTTTCTTTAAACAAAATTCGGCCTAAGAAAAAAAAATGAAAAGGCTGGCTGGGCCTGGCCCATGTAGGAAGAAAAAAATGAGGCGCCCACTGCCACTATGTTACGCGTGTAGGCGATAAATAAATATGAGCCGCACATATAGTTTTTTAAAATAGAAATAGAAGGAAAACTTAATAACGAAAATAAAATAAATTTTTATATAGGCATATTATATATCAAAATTTTCATAATAAGATTTTCTACAACATGAGCATTTTTCTAACGTCAATAAAAATACACAAAATTCAAATAAATCAAAAAGTACTACTGCTCTAATAAAATCCAATAAAAATTATTTTAAAAATACCAAAATAATTTCAAATTTATTTCTCTCCAATTTTCTGATGTAGGGAATCATTTTACCCTATTTTCAATATATATTTTTTTGGAGAAAAATAATTTAAATAAAAAACAAAATAACTCCAATTTGAAAATGATTTCAAAGGGGCGTTAAATTTGGTTTCTTTGAAACTTCCAACTCACATTTCATATAATTTGAAGAAGTCATTTTATCTTATCTCGAGAAAATCATTGAGTTGCATAAAGTTTCTCAGTTGGAATTTTTTTTCCAAATGAAATTCAAATATTTTCATAAAAACTTTTCATTTATTTAAATGGAAGAAGTCATGTCATTTTCTCTCTAGGGTTTTGTATCTCAAAAGAATTTGAATTCATGGAGATCATAAATGCAACATGAAAGTTTGGGAAAGTCCTGTTATTCCCTCTCATTTAACTTTCAAAAGTTTCGAATTCACTCACTTTCAGTCAATCAATCACACAATAATCAAACAATACTATCTATTTAATATAACATTCCAAAATTTAGAATTTTGGGATGTTACAAACCTACCACCCTTAAAATGAATCTCGCCCTCGAGATTCGGAGAGGCTAGCAAGAATTAGGTTGGGTTTGGAGTCTTCTCAAAATCCATTGATTGTCACAGGGGTCTGGGGTGCTACCACCCTTAGAAGCATTGTTACGGTTCCATCAAAACTCATATACTCAATCCTTATTGTTGACAGTGTCGGTCTTCTCAGATTCTCGGGAAAATTCCTTCTCTAGCTCTTCTGGTAGTGGAATAACCTTTTTCCTCAATTCTTAGGTCCTTTCATATTGGTAAGGTTCTTCTGTGACTGGGTCTTCTTAGCTGACAGGTTTGGCGCCAATACTAAACAACTATCGATATCTCATGGTGTTCAACCATTTATGGTTTCTTCTGCAGGAAATGGGTCTAGGTTGAATCTCACCATATGACCTACGGTTGGCAACAACTGCCTTGTACAAGGAAAAAATACTTATACGATTCTAAGGTTTAAACAAGGTTTTGATCGTCGTCTCTCTACAATGGGTAAGTCACTCAGATTTACCATCCCATATAGCAAGGCAAATAATAAGAGTAAGTCGGTATGGTGATCAATCCATCCCGCACCAAAATCATTACCTTGTATATGGTTTAGCGAATCTCACATTCTAACGCTCGGTCATCCTCACAAGAGTTGCAGAATTTCTCTTGTCGACGAACCATGTTCGGATGAATCCATCGGTTCTGCAAGCCGAACAAACATCTATCATTCCTTCACAACTGTCAGGTTTTGCATAAACTCCTGTAAGATCGTCTGTTGATAAAGTCGTAACTTCTTCCAGGGTTTTTCCTTCAGCAAGAGTGTGCTTGCGTCTTGGCAGGTCCTGGGGCATGTGGGTTATGGCCCATATCATCACTTGTAAACCTTGAACTCATCATCGGGGCAACTGATCATTATTTCAACATCTAGCTTCCTAGCATTCTTAAATCCATCCAATTGTACTGTCTCCCTTTCTTCTATTGGTACCAAACTAAGACGTGATTACTCAGACTCATCGTGGGGTTAAATTTGTTCCATATTATACATCCTTTATATCCAATAGTACTTCATCCCTTCATATACTTGGGGTATCCCACATATCGAGACAAAACTCGTACTTATTTTGTCCGAAGTCCACTCCGTGGAATATCATTACCTTTTTCAGGGGTCAAGGGTCCTCACAGGGTACTACCACCCTTGAAATGCACAAATTCTTCCATAGACCATATTTTTCATATTCTAAAAAATGGTCAAAATATTTTTTCATAGAGTAACTACTCATCAAATCCAAATCAGTACCAATGATGCTAACTTTATTGATTCTCAAATTTATACAATCTTTTGCATTTCCCATTACATGCCTTAACTCAACACCTCAATATAAAAGGAAAATGTTCTCACTACTACTACTATACTTCTCACAAACACAACTAATTATCACAAGTATCCTTCTCCTTGGGACAATCTCTAACAAAGTGCCCTGCTTCATTACAATGAAAACATATTACTTCTGACAAGTCTCGAGGTTTCCTCATGATTAAATAGCCTCCTTGGGTCGTCGGCTTCCTTTTTGGGCAACTGCTGAAGTAGTGCCCTGAATCGTTGCACCTGAAACAGGTGATATGACTCAGGTCCTTCTTAGTATCGAATCTACTTCTCTTCCTGGACTTTTCCTTCCAATCAGGGCTTCTATTTCCTGTGGGTCATACTCTACTTCCTCTGTCAGGAATTCTACTAGATTCCCATCCATACAATTCTAGGAGACGTGTCCTTCTTCTCCACATGAATAGCATGACTTGGTGCAAGGTTGAATGTGATATTCTTCGGGTGTGTCCTCCACCTCTTCCTTCACCATAGGTTCTTCTAAAATTTCCATGAGGGCTCCTTTCATTGCTTCTTCCTTCTGTTGGATGGTTCTATGAACCATGAGGTAAATGTGACACTGAGTAGGGTAGTGGGTAGTCCCTTCACACAAGAAACAAGTATTCTGCCTAGATGGGCATTCTTCAGCTGGGTGACTTCCTTCACAATTAGGGGATTCATCCCTTGTGTTCTTTATGGTTGTGTCCTATTTCTCCATAGAGCTTGCATGCACATGGTTTCTTCATATCATTTACATCAGGCTTCAATTTCTGGGACACAGACCACGACTTTGGCAAAGTCAACTTAAATTATTCCCAAGTGGTTACTCCTTGCCATCCATTGATGGTTTGGTACATCCTCCACTAACTAGCAGTACATCTTTCAAAGCACGGAAAAGCATGTAGGGTCATATCCTTTCCGGCTATAGGGTTATTCTTCATGTGATCTTCCCTGTTCTAAATCCATCGGTCTGTCTCCAATTGACTCATCGGTCCAGAAAATACAAGCTCATCTCCATTCATCCTCTATTGGGTCCTTGGGTTTTGGGGTGAGATTCGAGAGATAGAGTGGGATACACACAATGCAAACAATAGTTTTGAAAAGACGGATTTTATTTTTGTGGCTGTCGGAAAAAAAACATCAAACAAAATGACAGCTCACAATCGTCGCATCTAACGTAAGTGTATAACAAGGGTTTGGTCTTCTAAAGGTCAAAAAATATTCAAAGTCACCAGACTCTTCAAGTCTTGTTCATGTCTCCGATGGCTTCTTCCGATCGTGATTGTCCTTCTCAAGTTCTTCTTCTAGATCAACTCTGTTGGCACGAAGTTTCTCGTGACGTCCTTTAATATTTCTGGAGTTGCGTTCCAAACTTCTGGGTTTCAACTTCCTTGTCATGAACCATGGTCCTACTGTCCTTCAGTTCCTGACAAATCTCCGGTATTTTGAGGTTTTGCTCCTCCAGCTTGGCTACTTTCAGCTTCTGGGTCCTGAGTTCTTCACAAAATGCTTCCTTGTCTAATACGGCTTCCTGGAGATCCATCTTAAAATTCTTGATGTACTACTCTAGATCCTGATGATACGCCGGCTATTGTTAAAACTTCATCTTTTGCTGATAGGTGCTCCATTCGCCCTTTTGTCATCCAATACTTCCGAAGAAATGCATGCTTAACTCAACACGGTGACAAATAGCATAAGCGGGCGATAACATCATGGATAGCGATGTCTATGCCCATGTCTCTGCCATGAGCTATCAGTCCATAGTTGATATCTGCCTTAGTGTTTTCTTGACAAAATTTTGAATTTTAACGCTCCATGTTCCGGTCTTTCTCCGACACACCTTGATCTCGAGTATTGACAACTTCAATAGTCTAATAAGTTCCATAGGGGTAGCCTTCCTAGGTCATACTAAATCTGGAAATTCTTCAGGGCCTTCAAATTATCGGAGTCTTCAACTGTTGTAGTTTCCATTATTGTAAAATGCTCTGTAAATTCCTCTTCATTCCGAATGGTCCTAGTTGTCCAATATCTTGTATTTCTTGGAGTGGTCTCATCAGTTGAATATTTGTGGTCAAAAGGGAAAGGGTATGGTCTCACTAAAAGGGAATATTTGGATAAGCTCAAAAGAGAAGAGAGATAAAAGATCTTTTTGAAGATGAAAATTGTAGAGAAAAAAATCTTTTCCTATGGGCTTGCTAGTTTCTAGGGTCACGTCCTACAGTCAATATGTGCTCTGATACCATCTTGTAGCGACCCGACCTCAGACGGTCAAATCTCTGTGCTTAAGTGTCATCCCTGGATCGGTATGCTGACACACACAGTACTTGAGGATTTAAAACAGAGGTAAATCACAAGTATAAACTAACGTAAGTACTATTACCTTGATCCAAAATAGCAGAATTAACAACAAGGTTGTGGATTCCCATCAACACCAACGACAAAGTTGAGCGTAGAAATCATAACCCTAACGTATCAGTTACTCGTCATAAGATTCCTAGAACATGAGACGTTGCAGCCACAAAGGGTCAGTACATTGAATGTACTGGCAAATTTACAACATAGAGCAATGCTAAATAATGGCTATCACTACATGCATATATGGCTGGTGGGGGCTCTATGGTTATCATGTTTTTGCGAAAAGCCAATTTTTCCCTACTGCAAAGGAATATATTTTATTTAACTACAAAGTTTGTTGAAAATATTGAGAAGGTTCCCCCAACTCAATCCCAATTAAAAGTTAACAACCCAACAAATTAATTATGTAAAATAATGAGATCAATATGATAATCCAAGAACCAGATACTCAAGATGTCCATAATCGGGGACACGGCTAATCATGATTAGTTTGTACACTCTACAGAGGTTTGTGCACTTTCCCCCACAAGACTCGATCTCCGCCATTGTATTTCTCGCACTGCATGGTGTTTGAGCAACGGATGAGTGAGACACAGTCTTTCCGAAGAGGTCCCCTTAACCGATAGATAGGCCGGTACACCTACAATCCCCTACATCTGCTAGCCCATCATGGAAAGGTTTCCCACAACTTTCTCAACTATGCCAGAGCCCATAATGGCTTGTGGCTGCACACGGAAGCTTCTAGCATGAATAATCTTATGATCCCTTTGAGCCTGGGTGGCGAACCATAGGATGATCACACGGTAACCCCGGGATCTCCTAGGACAAGACTGGTATATCCCCAGGTGTCCGGGCAAGTCGACTGGTATATCCCCAGGGTGCCCCTACCAATCCACCCAGATGTGTATTAAAGTAGCCACCTTAAGTTAAACCTTAGTTAAGAATAATCTCTCACATCTTTCATGAATTCTCTCAAACCAATCCACATCTACGAGCATAGCATAGCAGTATGAGCATAACGTAAAAGTAACTCCCAAGGTTTGAATGCAAGGCAATAGGTTCCTACCTCATCAACTACTTCCCAATACCCACATGTTATCAAAATCCTAACCATGCAATGTTTGAGCATGAAACTAATGCATAAAAACTAGGTAATGAAAAGTATGAGCAAAGTGTGAACTTGCCTTGTATAGTTGACGAAGATGATTCGCACTCATAACTCTTTATAGGTCTACTCGTCACACTCCGGTCAATCTATCATAAGCAAGCAATAGTAACCACACATAAGCAATCACTCAAAAGATCAGAAAGAACGAAGAAGACAATTCAGAAAACATAAAACAATTTCTAACAGTACCAAAATTATGTGAATTTGGCTTTATCAGAAAGTTTAGGTCAAGAGCTTCGATGTGCAAAAAGAATCAACTAAATCGGAGTTACGAAACTCAAATTATGTTCAAAAGAAGTTTCAATATGAATCTGAACAAAATTTCGAATGTCGGGACCCCGATTCTAAGTCACACCGATCTAGCATGTAACACCTCATATCACTTTGCGGCCTCACGCACGGTATCCCCACGGGTGTCGCCTTACCATGGCCCGGAACCGTTTGCGCCTTTTGGCTCACTTATATGACAGTGTCGCTAGCATCCATATGACAGAGAACCCGGGCCGACATGGCTAGTCGTGAACACAAAGCGGCACAGACCTATGAAGAGAGGCATACATGAATCACATCGAGCATGTCGGTCAACAGCGTATGAATCCGGGCTGTAGCACTGGGCTAACAGGACTCCGGGGAACCCGGGCTGTAGCAGGCTAGGCAGGACTCCGGAAGTCACCGCGTGACATTTCCCCGAAGGGACAGACATAGGAACGAAGTGGAACACATGCCGGCCAGTCAAGTGTTCTGAGCAGTAGTGCTGGGCTATCAGGACTCCCGTGAACCGGGCTATAACGGACTACTATGGCTCAAGGAAGCACTAGACTACATTTCCCCATAAGAGAGGCTGCCAAGGGTAAACAACAAGATTGTCGGATCCCACACATAGCAGTACACATCACACGCACGCATAACATGCAAGTATGTGTTGTACAACATGGCATCACAACATAACGCAAACTCATATAGATAAAGGCTCAGAAGAGCCACATATTTTTAATACAAACAGGGGTCACATGACCCATCATTCAGAGCATACAAGCAATGGAAGCATTACATGTCTGAGTACAGACAACTACAAAAGGAAAAAGGCTCAGAAGCCTGACTATCTACAAGACCCTCCCAAGGGTACAAGATCGTAGCTGAGGTAACAAGCTACTCGTCAAAGTCCAAGCGGTACTACTAGTGAGATAGATGTCTCACCTGCAAAACATAAATAAATCAAACGTGAGTACAAAGGTACTCAGCAAGACTTACATCAGATCCTATCATACATGCATTTGTATCAAGAAGGTAATGTGAGGTTAAGTTGCAGCAAGCCAGCTTTGACTCAGTGGCTATCATGTTCTACGACAACGAGAAACTTCTTTGAGATGAGGCAGCGCACACGAGTCCACTAATCACCACATCAATACACTACTATGGATTCATCCTCGTCTCCTTACGAGAAGGCCATCCATAGCACTCACACTTGTCTTGAGCATTTTCGAGTATCCACTTAAAGTTGTCTATGTACCACGTAAGCATCCAAGAAGTCCATAACCGAGGACACGGCTATTCGAATAGATGATGATAACCCTGCAGGGATGTACTTCTTCACACACACTCTCACCACTTATCACCATATACACGTCATGTATCTCGGCAACCTTCAAGCGGAAGCCTGGCGAGGGTGTCGGCCACGACCTGACTAACCAAACAAGACTCTAGTCCAGGTTTATCGCCTATTCGGGTTCCATCCACAAGGAGATCCGGCTGGGGTTTAGCTCCGGCCCCAAACGATGTGTACAGGGTTCCCGAGCCCACCATCCGGGTGCCACTCAGTACACCAGGCCACGTGTGCCTAGTCCGTCCCAAGTCCACCCCGCCGGGTGCCAATCGTTAGAAAAATAGCATTACCTATAAACACCAGAAACTATTTGCAACTCCTGGACAGAGATCAAGTTGGCTAATAAGTCGAGAGGGGTCGAGTTACCGGAACCCAATGTGTGGTAGTAGCTAGTCCTTGGACAACATACACATAACTCAGTTCTTAGGGATGGTTCCAGTGAGACAACCCACCATGTACTCCTACAAGGCCTCTGACCGCTCCCTTTACCAAATCGTGTTCACACGCTCAACTCTCAACATCAGAACATAGCATTGTACTCCAATTCATTCCCAATGAATCATACCTAACATACTCTAAGCAATAGCAGGCATGGCATGGCAAGAACACAAAATGGCTCAAGCAACTCCTACACATGCTAGTGGGTTTCAACTATTTACTGTGGTAATGACAGGTCATGCAGAGGAATGGGTTCAACTACCGCAGCATAAAGTAGTAGTTGAATCATTGTTGTCCTAATGCAGTAAAAGGGAGCAGGAGCGAGAGAGTGGGATTGTATCGGAATGAACAAGGGGGTTTGCTTGCCTGGTAGATCAACAGGGGGCACTTCTCCTCAGACAGGTACTCTCAAACACTCTCCGGAGCAGGACCTATCGAGAAGGAACAGTGTAAGAATTCAAACACAGGCACATGCAACAATATGATGCATGAACATGGCATGAGTATGTGATGTTGTTTGAGTTAATGCATCTAGCATTTATTTAGTTGAGGTCCATTTGAACCAAGGGTTCAAATGCAACTCCAAATTAAGCTCTTAAAAATGCCATAAGTGTGTTTTCATATATACAGCATGTATAGGTTGGTTTGTCATGCATGAAAATGGTATCGATGGATAGATTGAATTTTTCTGATAATTTTTCATATATAAATTATTTCAATATGAGTTACGGTTGAATTTCTATGAATTTTTTAAGTTCATATCATTTTCTGGAATTTCCTGATTAATTTTAAACCAGAAAAATGATATATTGCGTCAGCATGACAGCAGCATTGCGTCAGCAGGTCAAAAGCGGCTGACCAGGTCAAACCTGACGTTTGGGGTCCACACGTCAGTGTCTGTGGCTAATCCTAAATTAAATTAAACCTAAACTGGTTTAGTTAATGGGGTTGGGCCCACGCGTCAGTGACCCAATTATTTAGCAGGGTGTAATTAGTTGTTGAACTAATCCTAAATTAGAAATTAGCAGGGCTGGGCCCCACATGTCATTGACTCAGGCGGGGTCCAGCCGGCGTCAAAGTGGGTCAAACCCACCGGCGGCTTGACGTCGGCGAGGCCCGAGACGGCGGCGCGGCTCGGAAAACCACTACAGGGCCTCGTTCGAAGTGCGTTTGGGAGCGTTGGAAAGCTCTTGCTCCCGCGCGTCGAACGGTGCAGGTGCTGGGTCGTGGGGACGCCGGAGCTCGCCGGAGTGGAGCCCGCGGCGGTTGCCGGAGTTCGGGCCTGGGTGCGGGCAGCGTTGCGGTGCACGGCAGGGGCTGCGGTTGGCGGCGTGGGCTTGCTGGGGGCTGCTGAGCGTGTTGGCGTGCGCGGTCATGAGCTGCGGTGGCCAGGACGACGGCGGCGGCATGAACGGCGGCGAGGAGCTGCGGCCGTGGTGGCAGACGGGGCTAGAGGGCACCGGAGGAGCAGAGGAGAGGGGGGTTCGACGGCGGGGCTCATAGCGGACTCGGGGACGTCGTCGGAGCGCTCGGGGGAGGATGGAGTCAGCGGGGCGGCGATGGGGATCCACGGCAGCCGGAGGCGAAGATGGCGACGACGACGGCTCCACGGGGCGCTCCGGCTTGCGTGGCTCGGCGGAGAGCTTCAGAGCGAGGAGGCGGAGCTCCTGCGCGTGTCGGAGAGGCAGTGGCTACGGCAATGGCGAGTAGCGGCGATGGCAGCATTCGGCCGTGTGCGGGAGAGAGACCAAGGGAGGGGGAAGAAACGAGAGAAAGAGGGAGAGAAGTGTGGGGCGTCGCCGTGGCGTCGTCTAGGCGCGTCGAGGGGGAGCCAGGCAGGCAGGCTGCTGCCGGCGTGGCGCGCTCGCGCTGGGGCATGCTCCGCTTCTCCTCTGCCTTCTGGCAAGAGGAGGGAGACGACTGGTAGCGGTTGTGAGCTGGGCCAGCTCCTGGGCTGCATAGTGCCAGGCCATAGGGAGGTAAGTGCAGGTAAGTTTTTTTTTTCATTTTTGTTTTCTTTCTATTTTCTGAAATTTGTTTCTGATTTAGTAAAATACTAAATCGTTTTATTTTCTTCTGACAATTTTTATAGGGGCCTAAGGGATTATTCCAAAGCCCCTCACCAAAATTCAGAATTATTGGACAATATTTTATATATATATATATAAATATTTATCAAACGCAAATAATTACTGCATTAATTCCAAATGTCCAAAATAAATATTTATGAGCTACTAAAAATATTGGTTTGATTTTTACCTCTGACCAATATTTTCAGAGAGTAACATGAACATTTTCTTGGATCTTTTTGGAGCAATTTTTATCTGGATTATTTCCAGAAATGATTTCTAAGGGTTTCACAAATCCCCATTTCAAATTTAAATGGAATTTGAACATGATGCACAAATGACTAGCTGGTCTAGGTCATACCGGAACTAGGGATGTGACAACTCGTCCCCACTCGAAAAAATCTCATCCCGAGATTCAGGAGTTGGCGGAAAGAAAGCGGGGTACTCAAGTCAAAGACGATCTTCACGCTCCGAGGTAGCTTCTCTCTCGGAATGATGAGACCACTAAACCTTGAGAAACTTGATGTTATGACGTCGAGTGACATGCTCAGCTTGATCCAGAATGCGGACGGGGTACTCTCGATAAGTGAGGTTATCTTGGAGATCAAGCGTTTCGTGGTCCACTCCGCGGATGGGATCCGAGAAGCAACGCCTGAGTTGAGAGACGTGGAAGACATCATGTACTCGAGAAAGATGTGGGGGTAGTTCCAACTAGTAGGCAACCTCTCCTCGTTTAGAGAGAATGCGAAAAGGACCAATGTAATGAGGAGCCAACTTGCCCTTGATACCGAAACGATGGGTACCCTTCAAGGGAGTAACCCGAAGGTAAGCCTTATCGCCAATTTCATAAGCCACTTCCTTATGACTATGGTCATACTGGCTCTTTTGACGAGATTGGGCTGTTTTCAAATTCTCACGAATGATGCAAACTTGCTCTTCTGCCTCCTGGATCATATCCGGTCCAAAGAATTGTCTTTCACCGGTTTCTGACCAGTTCAAAGGTGTTCGACATCTTCGTCCATACAGAACCTCAAAAGGAGCTTTCTTGAGGCTGGATTGGTAGCTGTTGTTATAAGCAAACTCGGCGAAGGGAAGACACTTTTCCCAATCCATACCGAATGAGATTACACAAGCTCTAAGCATGTCTTCAAGAATTTGGTTGACCCTTTCCACCTGACCACTTGATTGAGGGTGGAAAGTGGTACTGAAGGAAAGATGGGTGCCCATGGTAGTTTGGAAACTCTCCCAGAAATGAGAAGTGAAGAGACTACCACGGTCTGAATTGATCTCTAGTGGGACACCATGAAGTGACACTATTCGAGAAATATATAAGTCAACGAGCTGACTAGCAGTGATACTCTCTCGAACAGGTAGGAAGTGAGCCACTTTGGAAAGATGATCAATGACTACGAAGATAGCATTATTCCCTCTCTTGGTCCTGGGAAAGCCGGTGATGAAGTCCATACCAAATTTATCCCACTTCCACTCAGGAATAGCTAAAGGTTGAAGGGTGCCAGCATGCCTTTGATGTTCTGCCTTAACGTGATGACAAACATCACAGTTAGCAATAAACTGAGCAATTTCTCTCTTCATCCTAGTCCACCAGAACCTCTGGCGTAGGTCCTGATACATCTTAGTACTACCAGGATGAATCGTGAGAGGAGATTCATGAGCCTCCTTAAGGATTAATTGCCGAAGATGCTGCTTCTTGGGGACCACCAGGCGATTCCCGAAGAAAACAACACCTCGATCATCTATAGAGATTCTACTAGCAATGCCCTTGGCAATGTTTCTCTTGATCCGGGTAATCCCCGTATCATGCTTCTGGGCATCTATGATATGATCCACAAGAGTAGGTTTCGCCACCAAGGTAGAAAGGAACCCGTGAGGAGAAATGTGATGGTTAAGTTTACATAATTCCTCATGGAGAACTGGTTGGCCCTACTGCAACATGAGATTGTTGCAATAGGACTTACGACTTAGCGCATCAGCCATGACATTCCCCTTGCCTGGGGTGTAGGTAATCCCTAAGTCGTAATCTGAGATCAATTCCAACCAACGTCTTTGCCTAAGGTTCAAATCTGGTTGGGTGAAGATATACTTGAGACTCTGGTGGTCGGTGTAAATCTCGCAACGTTTACCAAGAAGGTAATGTCGCCAAGTCTTAAGTGCATAGACTATGGCTGCAAGCTCTAAATCATGTGTAGGATAATTCTCCTCATGTGGATGCAACTGTCGAGATGCATAGGCAATCACATGGCGATCTTGCATAAGAATGCAACCTAGTCCCTGTCGTGAGGCATCGCAGTAGATAACAAAGTCTTTAGTGAAATCCGGTGGCACAAGTATGGGAGCAGAAGTCAGGCGTCTTTTCAGTTCTTGAAAACTGTGCTCACACTGTGGGGTCCACTCAAACTTTTTATCTTTCTTGAGAAGTTCCGTGAGAGGTTTGGCCACTTTAGAGAAGTTCTCAACGAAGCGGCGACAATAACTGGCTAGACCAAGGAAACTCCTAACTTACTTAACTGTTTCAGGCAGAGTCCAATCAAGAACGGCCTGAACTCTCTCGGGATTGACGGCAATGCCCTTACCTGAGATCACTTGGCCTAGGTAGGTCACTTCTGGCAACCAAAATTCGCACTTGGAGAACTTGGCATAAAGGCGGTGCTCTCTGAGTTTTTCTAACACAAGTCTAAGATGTTCGGCATGCTCTTCCTCGTTCTTCGAGTAAATAAGAATATCATCGAGGTAAACCACGACGAACTTATCTAAGTACTCCATGAAGATCGAGTTCATCAAGCGAGAGAATGTAGCTGGAGCATTGGTTAGACCAAAGGACATGACGGTGTACTCGTACTGGCCATAACGAGTGACAAAAGCCGTCTTAGGAATGTCCCCATTTATGATCTTGATTTGGTGGTAGCCTAACCTCAAATCCATCTTGGAAAAGACTGGGGATCCAGCGAGTTGATCATACAGGTCGTTGATCCTGGGGAGCGGATACTTGTTCTTTATCGTGACCAAATTAACGGGACGATAATCTACAACCATCTGGTCCGTACCATCCTTCTTCTTGACGAAGAGGACGGGGCAAGCCCAGGGAGAAGAACTAGGACGGATGAAACCCTTTTGCAAGGATTCATCGAGTTGTTTCTTAAGCTCAGCTAGTTCTAAGGGTGCCATCTTGTAAGGTCTCCTAGAGATTGGAGCGGTCCCTGGGATAAGATCTATGACAAACTCTACATCTCTGTCAGGTGGAATACCTGGCAGTTCCTCTGGAAAGACATCCGGAAAGTCACGGACTACTAGATATCTTCAAGGTCAGGAAGAGGGTTGGCATTAAGAGAATAGAGTTGGCGCTTTGCAACTCTAGTGGAGACAGTGACTATCTTGCCAGATGGGTGTGTAAGCTGAACAGACCTTGTGTAACAATCAATCTTGGCATAATGAGCTTTCATCCAGTCCATACCCAAGATGGTGTTAATATCTGTAGACATGAGGGCTATAAGTGATGCGAGGAATACAAGCCTGTCAACAAGGATTTCATTACCATGGCTTATTCTGGTAGTTTTCCATCTAGACCCTGGAGTTTGGATTTCAAGTGGAGTTGGCATATCAAAAAATGACATGTCGTGCAAACGAGCATAGCCTTCAAAGATGAAGGAGTGAGATGCTCCGGTATCGAACAGAACCGAAGCTAGATGACAGTTGACAAGGAGTGTACCAAGAACGACATCCGGATCATCATGAGCATCTTTAGCTGAGACGTGATGCACACATCCACGTTCAGTGGGAGCTGACTTGACACTGATCATCTTGCGTGATGGCTTACCACGAAGAACAGACTTCTCAGGCTGGGGTGGAGCATAGTTGGCTTGAGAGCAGTCACGTGCATAGTGTCCTGGCTCTCCGCATGTGAAGCAAATCCCTGAAGTTGGACGTGGACCCGCATTGACAAGGGGTCTACCAATAGGTCTGGGTGGAGCATACTGCTGAACTGGGTGAGGCGCCACATAAAATGGCCTCGGTGAATATCCGGGTGGAAGAGCGGAGTTCAGAACCCAAATCCGGCGCTTCTACGAACTAGAACCGGAGGAGGAAACCAAATCACGGGTGTGCTTACGAGACTCCTCGTAAGTGAGCTGAGTTGTCTCCGCATTAATGGCCTTGTTCACAAGAGCCTGCAATGTATTGCAATGGTGCAAGTGGAGATCACGACACAACTTGGGGTTGAGACCCTTCCGGAACCTAGCTTGCTTCTTGGCGTCTGTGGACACTTCTTCTGAAGCATAGCGAGCGAGGTTCTCAAATTCTCTACTGTAAGCATCAACATCCATCTCACCCTGGGTGAAAATACAAAATTCTTCTCTCTTGAGATCAATGAGGGCTTGAGGAATGTGATGTTCACGAAAGGCCTCAGTAAAATCTCTCCAGGTAGGTATCTGGCCAGCTGGAAGCATAGCCTCATAGTTCTGCCACCAAAGACTAGCAGGACCTTCCAAATGATAAGCAGCGTAGGTGCCCTTGTCACTTTCAGCTACGTTCGCAGAATGCAGCTTGTGTGTGATACTACGTAGCCAGTCATCTGCATCGAGTGGTTCAATGGAATGATGGAAGGTAGGTGGTTTCAGACCAATGAAATCATAGATGGACGCTGACTCTTTGCACTAATGGGAGGTGTTCTCCTCAATACGTGCTAACAAGCGGTTAGACTCTCACTTGTTCTTCTCCATCTCTAACATGAACTCTGCCAACGAAGGCTGGTCGGGAGGATCCTCATCCCTACCATCTCCGTGGTTCCGGCTATGAGAAGCAGAACTTCGGTTAACTAACGACATCCTGAAGAACCAACCAAGGAAACAAGGATGGATTCAGCATCATCATAAGGATGTAGAATATAGTACGAGGAAAAATACTATCTCTTGAACTCCTAGGACAATTCCGGCAGCATAACGGCAGTAAAATGCTCAAAATGAGACATTCTGCAAAAGAAGGAGTAGCACCATACTCAACATCATCACCCAAGGTTCTGAGATATTGCTAAATAGGCTACACCGAAGGTACTCAAACTGGGATAAGACTCAGATCAACCATACCTTAGAGACTACGGAGTAGTAACATGTGATCCTGATAGACGAAAGAGAAAGCCTAGTTCCTTAACCCCGTAGGAAGGATAGGATGACTCAGATCAGGAGGGCATGAGGTATAAGGAGTAAAAAGAGCCTTATGTTCCCTTCCACAATCAATTCCTCTATATAGCTAAAGAATTTCTAGACCCAACTTCGACCAGGTTGGCTTGGTAATCCTACAGGCAGTCAGGCTCTGATACAAAAGCTGTCAGGACCCCGATTCTAAGTCACACCGATCTAGCATGTAACACCTCATATCACTTTGCGGCCTCACGCACGGTATCCCCACGGGTGTCGCCTTACCATGGCCCGGAACCGTTTGCGCCTTTTGGCTCACGTATATGACAGTGTCGCTAGCATCCATATGACAGAGAACCCAGGCCGACATGGCTAGTCGTGAACCCAAAGCGGCACAGACCTATGGAGACAGGCATACATGAATCACATCTAGCATGTCGGTCAACAGCGTAAGAATCCGGGTTGTAGCACTGGACTAATAGGACTCCGGGGAACCCGGGTTGTAGCAAGCTAGGCAGGACTCCGGAAGTCACCGCGTGACATTTCCCCGAAGGGACAGACATAGGAACAAAGTGGAACACATGCCGGCCAGTCAAGTGTTCTGAGCAGTAGTGTTGGGCTAGCAGGACTCCGGTGAACCGGGCTGTAGCGGACTACTATGGCTCAAGGAAGCAATAGACTACATTTCCCCATAAGAGAGGCTGCCAAGGGTAAACAACTAGATTGTCGGACCCCACACATAGCAAGTACACGTCACACATATGCATAACATGCAAGTATGTGATGTACAACATGGCATCACAACATAACGCAAACTCATATAGATAAAGGCTCAGAAGAGCCACATAGCATTAATACAAACATGGGTCACATGACCCATCATTCAGAGCATACAAGCAATGGAAGCATTACATGTCTGAGTACAGACAACTACAAAAGGAAAAAGGCTCAGAAGCCTGACTATCTACAAGACCCTCCCAAGGGTACAAGATCGTAGCTGAGGTAACAAGCTACTCGTCGAAGTCCAAGCGGTACTACTAGTGAGACAGATGTCTCACCTGCAAAACATAAATAAAGCAAACGTGAGTACAAAGGTACTTAGCAAGACTTACATCAGATCCTATCATACATGCATTTGTATCAAGAAGGTAATGTGGGGTTTAGTTGCAGCAAGCCAGCTTTGACTCAGTGGCTATCCTGTTCTACGACAACGAGAAACTTCTTTGAGATGAGGCAGCGCACACAAGTCCACTAATCACCACATCAATACACTACTATGGATTCATCCTCGTCTCCTTACGAGAAGGCCATCCATAGCACTCACACTTGTCTTGAGCATTTTAGAGTATCCACTTAAAGTTGTCTATGTACCACGTAAGCATCCAAGAAGTCCATAACCGAGGACACGGCTATTTGAATAGATCATGATAACCCTTCAGGGGAGTACTTCTTCACACACGCTCTCACCACTTATCACGATATACACGTCATGTATCTCGGCAACCTTCAAGCGGAAGCCTGACGAGGGTGTCGGCCACGACCTGACTAACCAAACAAGACTCTAGTCCAGGTTTATCGCCTATTCAGGTTCAATCCGCAAGGAGATCCGGCCGAGGTTTCGCTCACGGCCCCAAACGATGTGTACAGGGTTCCCGAGCCCACCATTCGGGTGCCACTCGGTACACCGGGCCACGTGTGCCTAGTCTGTCCCAAGTCCACCCTGCCGGGTGCCACTCGGTAGAAAAATAGCACTACCTATAAACACCAGAAACTATTTGCAACTCCCGGACAGAGATCAAGTTGGCAAATAAGTCGAGAGGGGTCGAGTTACCGGAACCCAATGTGTGGTAGTAGCTAGTCCTTGGTCAACATACACGGAACTCAGTTCTTAGGGACGGTTCCAGTGAGACAACCCACCATGTACTCCTACATGGCCTCTCACCGCTACCTTTACCAAATCGTGTGCACACGCTTAACTCTCAACATCAGAACATAGCACTATACTCCAATTCATTCCCAATGAATCATACCTGACATACTCTAAGCAATAGCAGGCATGGCATGGCAAGAACACAACATGGCTCAAGAAACTCCTACACATGCTAGTGAGTTTCAACTATTTACTGTGGTAATGACAGGTCATGCAGAGGAATGGGTTCAACTACCGCAGCATAAAGTAGCAGTTGAATCGTTGTTGTCCTAATGTAGTAAAAGGGAGCAAGAGCGAGAGAGTGGGATTCTATCGGAATGAACAAGGGGGTTTGCTTGCCTGGTAGATCAACAGGGGGCACTGCTCCTCAGACAGGTACTCTTGAACACTCTCCGGAGTAGGACCTATCGAGAAGGAACGATGTCAGAAATCAAACACAAGCATATGCAACAATATGATGCATGAACATGGCATGAGTATGTGATGTTGTTTGAGTTAATGCATTTATCATTTATTTAGTTGAGGTCCATTTGAACCAAGGGTTCAAATGCAACTCCAAATTAAGCTCTTAAACATGCCATAAGTGTGTTTTCATATATACAGCATGTATAGGTTGGTTTGTCATGCATGAAAATGGTACAGATGGATAGATCTAATTTTTCTGATAATTTTTCATATATAAATTATTTCAATCTGAGTTATGGTTGAATTTCTATGAATTTTTTAAGTTTATATCATTTTCTGGAATTTCCTCATTTATTTTTAAACCAGAAAAATGATATATTGCGTCAGCATGACAGCAGCATTGCGTCAGCAGATCAAAGGCGGCTGACCAGGTCAAACCTGACGTGTGGGGTCCACACGTCAGTGTCTGTGGCTAATCCTAAATTAAATTAAACCTAAACTGGTTTAGTTAATGGGGTTGGGCCCACGCATCAGTGACCCAATTAGTTAACAGTGTGTAATTAGTTGTTAAACTAATCGTAAATTAGAAATTAGCAGGGATGGGCCCCACATGTCATTGACTCAGGCGAGGTCCAGCCAGGGTCAAAGTGGGTCAAACCCACTGGCGGCTTGACGCCGGCAAGGCCCAAGACGGCGGCGCGGCTCGGAAAACCTCTACAGGGCCTCGTTCGAAGCGCGTTTGGGTGCGTTCGAAAGCTCTTGCTCCCGCACGTCGAACGGTGCAGGTGCTGGGTCGTGGGGAGGCCGGAGCTCACCAGAGTGGAGCCCACGGTGGTTGCCGGAGTTCGGGCGTGGCTGCGGGCAGCGTTGCAGTGCATGGCAGGGGCTGCGGTTGGCGGCGTTGGCTTGCTGGGGGGCTGCTGAGCGTGTTGGCGTGTGCGGCCGTGAGCTGCGGTGGCCAGGATGACTGCGGCGGCATGCACGGCGGCGAGGAGCTGCGGCCGTGGTGGAAGACGGGGCTAGAGGGCGCCGGAGGAGCAGAGGAGAGGGGGGTTCGACGGCGGGGCTCACACCGGACTCGGGGACGTCCTTGGAGCGCTCGGGGGAGGCTGGAGTCAGCTGGAGGCGAAGATGGCGACGGCGACGGCTCCAATGGGTGCTTCGGCTTGCGTGGCTCGGTGTAGAGCTTCAGAGCGAGGAGGCGGAGCTCCTGCGCGTGTCGGAGAGGCGAGGGGGAGGCAGTGGCTACGGAAATGGCGAGTGGCAGCAACGGCAGCGTTCAGCCGTGCGCGGGAGAGAGACCAGGGGAGGGGGGGAAAAACGAGAGAAAGAGGGAGAGAAGTGTGGGGTGTCGCCGTGGCATCGTCTAGGCGTGTCGAAGGGGAGCCAGGCAGGCAGGCTGCTGTCGGCGTGGCGCGCTCGCGCTGGGGCGTGCTCCGCTTCTCCTCTACCTTCTGGCAGGAGGAGGGAGATGACTGGCAGTGGTTGTGGGCTGGGCCAGCTCCTGGGCTGCACAGTGCCAGGCCACAGGGAGGTAAGTGCAGGTAAGTTTTTTTTTTCATTTTTGTTTTCTTTCTATTTTCCGACATTTGTTTCTGATTTAGTAAAATAATAAATCGTTTTATTTTCTTCTGACAATTTTTGCAGGGGCCTAAGGGATTATTCCAAAGCCCCTCACCAAAATTCAGAATTATTGGACAATATTATATATATATAAAAATATTTATCCAACACAAATAATTACTGGATTAATTCCAAATGTCCAAAATAAATATTTATGAGCTCCTAAAAATATTGGTTTGATTTTTACCTCTGACCAATATTTTCAGAGAGTAACATGAACATTTTCTTGGACCTTTTTGGAGCAATTTTTATCTGGATTATTTCCAGAAATGATTTCTGAGGGTTTCACAAATCCCCATTTCAAATTTAAATGGAATTTGAACATGATGCACAAATGACAAGCTGGTCTAGGTCATACCAGAACTAGGGATGTGACATCGAAATTTGAAAATTTCAAAAAAAGTTGATTTTACAGGTTCACTGGATAGGTGAAAACAAGACGAAGCTATAGGCGCTGGTTTCATCTAATTTGGATAAATGAGTGAAAAGTTATGGCTATTTGAAAAATCAGGGCCAAGCTGTTTTACGGAAGAAAAATAGATACGGCTAAAAGAATTTAGTGTCTAATATATAAGTACATGGAGTAATTGGTAATCTAATTATTCTACCGTACTAGTATAGAAGTAATAAGCTATGGGAATATATAAAAATACGAAGATAAATACCTTTATAAAGTAGAAAAAAATGACTTCGGAGGAAGAGACAATTTTCAGAAGTCCCACTGGAGAGAAAAAAATATTTTTCTTTAATGAATTTAGTCAAACAAAAAAATATTGATTTAACCCGAATCAGATGATTTTTGAAGGCCCTATGGGTCTATATCTATATGTGGAAAAGAGGCTTAGAGGTCAAAGGCTAGGCAATATGGGACTAAACATAGTCAAAAATAAACGAAATAGAGAAGAAAAAGGCTAAACGCCTCGCACGGGCCTAAAGGACTCCGGCCGCGTGCTGAAGTTCTTTTTTCTAAACAAAATTCGGCCTAAGAAAAAAAAATGAAAAGGCTGGTTGGGCCTGGCCCATGTAGGAAGAAAAAAAATGAGGCGCCCGCTGCCACTATGCTACGCGTGTAGGCGATAAATAAATATGAGCCGCACGTACAGTTTTTTTTAAATAGAAACAGAAGGAAAACTGAATAATGAAAATCAAATAAATTTTTATATAGGCATATTATATATCAAAATTTTCATAAAAAGATTTTCTACAACATGAGCATTTTTCTAACTTCAAATAATACACAAAAATTCAAATAAATCAAACAGTACTACTGCTCTAATAAAATCCAATAAAAATCATTTTAAAAATACCAAAATAATTTCAAATTTATTTCTCTCCAATTTTCTGATGTAGGGAATCATTTTACCCTATTTTCCTTATATTTTATTTTTGGAGAAAAATAATTTAAATAAAATCCAAAATAACTCCAATTTGAAAATGATTTTAAAGGGACGTTAAATTTGGTTTCTTTCAAACTTCCAACTCATATTTCATATAATTTGAAGAAGTCATTTTATCTTCTCTCATGACAATCATTGAGTTGCATAAAGTTTCTGAGTTGGAAAAAATATTTTCAAATGAAATTCAAGTATTTTCAAAAACCCTTTTCATTTATTTAAATGGAAGAAGTCATGTCATCTTCTCTCTAGGGTTTTGTATCTGAAAAGAAAGTCCTTTTATTCCCTCTCATTTAACTTTCAAAAGTTTTGAATTCACACACTTTCAGTCAGTCAATCACACAACAATCAAACAAGGCTATCTATTTATTATAACATTCCAAAATTTAGAATGTCAGGATGTTACAAGAGACTAAGGTTATAATGGTCGCGGGGATTAAAGGGGAAGCCGGACGGCCAGGAATATCGACAGGCCCTGATGGCAGTTCTAATTTGCAGCGTGTAACTCCGTTGTGCCGCACATAACTGCATCGCGTGGCAATGCGCGCGGCGCAACCGCATGCATATGGGGCCACCGGCATGATCGTGCGCACACCCAACCGCTGGCAGAGCGCGCGTGGAGGGACACGAACAGAGCACTCCGTGGTCGCCTCAACAGCGATCAACCATCTCTATCTCTACTCTCATAAAAGACTGAGTTGGTGATGATGGTGTGCCTGCCATCGTGTAATATAGACCGTCCGATCTATATCTGACGGTTAGAAAGCAAACTATGACAATTTTGCAAAAAGATACCCGCACCTCTCTCCACACTTGCAGATAAGGACTTCTCTCGTTCATCATTTTCTCTCACAAGATAAACTACTCATACAAATGTATCTTGATGTTCCGTGCAACGCACGGGCATCTTCCTAGAAAATATATGCATATAGCAGTTGAACGCACAAGGAAAAGCTGTCCACAAGCCGAGCGCGTCGACGGGCGCGAGCAGAGCATGCCAACGGACGCGACAGAGCATGTCGCGGTCCCTAACGGTGAGCAAAGCGTGCCGCGGTGCCTAACGGCGAGCAGAGATTTCCGAGGGACGCGGGCAGATGACGACATAGTGATACATGGAAAATAAGACGAACTGTGCGAGCGGTGTCGGAGACATCAAGCACGAATCAGATTAGAGTTGCGTGTGCGATACGTGGCATAGAGTTGACCCATCCGAGATGTTTGTGATGGAATAAGCCGTGTGTGTTGTGGGCAAACGCTTGCTGGTATATAACCTTAAATTTAACCAAAATAGTGTTAATGCATGTTACAAAAATTGTATAGCTAGAAACTATGTTCAAATACGACTCCAACAATATAATCTTTGGCGACATGCATTCGTATTTTATTAGTTAAATCCTACAAATAAACCAGGATGGGGTATAGTAGGTAATTAAATCACAAACGTTTTTTTATTAAAGGTGTCCTCTCGCACGTCTTGTCACCCCGCTGCCGCAGACGTCTTACAGTGCAAGCTTGCGCAGTGCGCAAGGGCGTTCTTTTGGCCAAAGGGTGGCGCCAATGAATCATCAATGAGCCCGTTCCCGCACAACCTCACAGGTTCCCGTGAAGGCTTCCCACCTGACTCGGTGACATCGCCCAAAATCGCAATGCTTACGGACCTGCTATAAAAACCCTCACGGCCGGCGAGTCCTGCGTCGCATTTTCCCCTCCCTCCCTGTAGATTATCTTGTCTACTTCTCCCACAATCGCCAATGGCACATGTCCATCATCGTTGCTCAGCCACTATGCCATGATCAGAGGACAGCTCCAGCTAGGAGGCTACACCGCGGCGGTGGCGCAGTCCTCGGCGTAGTGTGGTGCGCACGGCGTCCCTGTTGGGTGTGCGCAGAACACCCACCACACGCTCCGCGGCCGCTGCCCGTCGGTAGCAGTTGCCGGCTACCTTTGCCGCCACACCACCGTCTAAAGCCAGGGCCATCTCCCGCTCCACCGCCATAGCCCAAAGGCGGGAGGTGGTCGTTGTGGCCACCACCCCACTGCTGGCCACCGTGGCCATCACCCGCTCTGGCACCGCGGCACCAAGGCGAGAGGTGGTGGTCGTGGCTTCCACCCCATCGTCGGCCGCCGTGGCCGCCAGCCCATCGTCGACCGCCAGGATTATCACCCGCTCCGCCGCCGTGGCCCGAAGGCAGGAGGCGGAGGTGGAGGCCCGCACGTGTGTCAGTGACCTTGCGCGCTACATCGAATTCCTGTGGGAGGAGGAGGAGCGTCTCATCGAGCACGCAAAGAGCCTTACCGCGGCCGTGGCCGCAACAGACGCCAACGCTGAGGCGAGGAATCAGGAGATCAACGAGGAGTCTGCCCGCTTCAAGAGGGATCGTCTGGAGCGGCAGTGTGCGTTCGAGCTGCCGAGCATCGCTGAACGTAAAACACCGGCAGGCACCGTATTGCATTTGTCCAGCTCGTCGGTAGGCTCTTGCTCCTGCTCTACCTCTTACTGAAGGGGTGAGCGCGCTCGGCAGAGGAGAGGCTGCCGGAAGTAACACAAAGCCCCTCCGTGGTAGTAGTAGTGTTTAGGGGCAATTTTGTTCAGTTCATCTGACTATAGATGTGTGGTTGAACTGTACAACATACTTAAAATTATCTACTATATATAGTTGAACTAGCTATTTCAGTATGTGGTCAGCAACAATTGGGGAGAAGTTTTGTGGGTTCAGCTCTCGAGTTGAACTGTTTGTATAAAATAAGAACGACTGCTTAATCTATGAACGAAATCTATGCTTAATTACTAAATTTTAGTTGCAAAAATTACATGGTGCTAATGATTTCTAGCTGCATATTTTGAAAAATTGCAGTGTTACAAGGATTGACAAATGGCAACGTTACTATAAATCTTTCCAGTTTGACAAATGGCAACATACCCAATAATTGTTTGTACGTGGTTGCAGATGGGTCATCCAAAACAACTGTTTGCGTCGAAGGGATGCACAAATCATGCGCTGCTCTCACTTTGCATACGGGTGTTCTATCTAAAACATTTGCGATCAAGAGCTACACAAATCCTGCTCGGCACATTTTCTCTTGGCTTCCTGGGGAAGCTGTCGGTTTGCATATGGGTGTTCTAACTAAAACGTTTGCAATGAGTGTTTTATATTTAAAAACCGAATTAAACTGAGGAAACCGAATTAAACATGGGGAAGCTGACAAATTCTTTACCACGACATGTTGATGCCGCTCCATGATAGCATGCCAAGTTTCATGAATTTCAGACGAGTTTTGGATTTACTAGAATTTAAAAACCAGGTATCTCAATGTTTGCGGCCGACTAACGGTGGCGGGGTTTTTGAAATTCATTCCCATTTCTTGCATGGGACCTAAGAATGCACCCAAGGACACATATTTGATGTTTCAACAAGTTTATATGCACTGGAGAATGTGCATGTAGATCAAATTTGAATTATGCACATAAAATGCCTGGAAAACCCAGTTAATGTATAAAAATGTCCAAACAAACCCCAAAAAATTCCAAAATTGAACACAACACTCCTATTGTTCTATGTTGACATTCGAAAAAAATTGAAAGTAATAAGAGGCAACGGATATTGTTTTCGTCCCCAAAGGTGGCACGTTCCCTGCCGAAACCATCACGCTTGTTGTGAGAAGCGCTGGTTTGTGAGAAGATTATACCCTAACCTACCCCAAAAGGGGAATTTTTTTTACCACGACATGTCGATGCCGCTCCATTATCGCATGCCAAGTTTCATGAATTTTAGACGAGTTTTGGATTTACTAGAATTTAAAAACCTGGTATCTCAATATGCGGAGTGATGGTGGCAGGGTGTTTGAAATTCATTCCCATTTCTTGCATGGGACCTAAGCATTCACCCAAGGACACATATTTGATTTTTCAACCAGTTTATATGCACTGGATAATGTTCATGTAGTTCAAATTTGAATTATGCACATAAAATGCCTGGAAAACCCATTTAATGTATAAAAATGTCCAAACAAACCCTGAAAAATTCCAAAATTGAAAACAACACTATTGTCGCTCTATGTTGACACTCGAAAAAATTTGAAAGCAATAAGAGGTAACGAATATCGTTTTCGTCGCCATAGGTGGCACGTTCCCTACCGAAACCATCATGCTCGTTGTGAGAAGCGCTGGTTTGTGAGAAGCTTATACCCAAACCTGCCCCAAACGGGATAAATTTTTTACCATGGCATGTTGATGCCGCTCCATGATTACATGCCATGTTTCATGAATGTCAGAGGAGTTTTGGGTTTACTAGAATTTAAAAACCAGGTATCTCAATATGTGCGGACGACTGACGGTGGCAGGATGTTTTAAATTCGTGCCCATTTCTTGGATGCGAACTAAGCATGCAACCAACGACACAAATTTATTTTTCAACCAGTTTCTATGCACTGGGGCATGTGCATGTAGTTCAAATTTGAATTATGTGCATAAAATGCCTAGAAAACCCAGTTAATGTATAAAAATGTCCAAACAAACCCCGAGAAATTCCAAATTGAACACAACATTCTTGTTGTTGTATGTTGAGACTCGAAAAAATTTGAAAGCAGTAAGAGGCAACGGATATCGTTTTCGTCCCCAAAGGTGGCACGTTCCCTACAGAAACCATCACACTTGTTGTGAGAAGCGCTGGTTTGTGAGAAGCTTATACCCAAACCTGCCCCAAATGGGACAAAATTTTTACCACGGCATGTTGATGCCGCTGCATGATAGCATGCCAAGTTTCATGAATTTCATACAAGTTTTGGATTTACTAGAATTTAAAAACCAGGTATCTCAATATGTGCGGCCGACTAACGGTGGCAGGGTGTTTGAAATTCATTCCCATTTCTTGCATGGGAACTAAGCATGCAAGCAACGACACATATTTGATTTTTCAACCAGTTTATATGCACTGAAGCATGTGCATGTAGTTCAAATTTGAATCATGCGCATAAAATGCCTAGAAAACCCAGTTAATGTATAAAAATGTCCAAACGAACCCCAAAAAATCCCAAAATTGAACACAACACTCTTGTTGTTCTATGTTGACACTCGAAAAAATTTGAAAGCAATAAGAGGCAACGAATATCATTTTCGTCCCCAAAGGTGGCACGTTCCCTACCGAAACCATCACGCTTGTTGTGAGAAGCGTTGGTTTGTGGGAAGCTTATACCCAAACCTGCCCCAAATGGGACAAAATTTTTACCACGGCATGTTGATGCCACTCCATGATAGCATGCCAAGTTTCATGAATTTCAGACGAGTTTTGAATTTACTAGAATTTAAAAACTAGGTATCTCAATATGTGCGGCCGACTCACGGTGGCATGCTGTTTGAAATTCCTTCTCATTTCTTGGATGGGACCTAAGCATGCTACCAAAGAGGCATATTTGATTTTCCAATCAGTTTATATGCACTGGAGCATGTGCATGAAGTTCAAATTTGAATTATGCGCATAAAATGCCTAGAAAATCCAGTTAATGTATAAAAATGTCCAAACGAACCTCGAAAAATTCCAAAATTGAACACAACACTCTTGTTGTTCTATATTGACACTCGAAAAAATTTGAAAGCAATAAGAGGCAACGGATATCGTTTTCGTCCCCAAAGGTGGCATGTTCCCTACCGATACCATCATGCTTGTTGTGAGAAGCGCTGGTTTGTGAGAAGCTTATACCCAAACCTGCCCAAATGGGACAAAAAATTTACCAAGACATGTTGATGCCGCTCCATGATAGCATGCCAAGTTTCATGAATTTCGGACGAGTTTTGGATTTACTAGAATCTAAAAACCAGGTATCTCAATATGTGCGGTCGACTGATGGTGGCAGGGTGTTTGAAATTCATTCTCATTTCTTGCATGGGACCTAGGCATGCAACCAAGAACAAATATTTGATTTTTCAACTAGTTTATAAGCACTTGAGCATGTGCATGTAGTTCAAATTTGAATTATATGCATAAAATGCCTAGAAAACCCAGTTAATGTATAAAAATGTCGAAACGAACCCTGAATAATTCCATTTTTTCGAAGGACACACCTATATTTGCATGTTCACTTCAGATAAAAGTTCTAGCAATTGAAACACCATCCATGGCCGCTGTGACCCATTATGTTTTTCAAATCAAGACAAAAAATCAAGTAGATCCCACACAGTTTATTATAACCAACCATGTGAGATGCAGCACAAAATATCTTTGGACCGTGTCTGAATAAGGGACGGTATCTGATGACACTTTGCGTGCTAGTTTTTTCGCTGAAGCGATTCCAAATTTTCAGCTTCCGCGGAAATATCTACCTCCCCGCCCCCTTCCCCTTACCAAAATCCACGTTTCCCCTATTTTCGCCTTCTTTTTCCAAGTTGAAACCTTCACTCCTTGATTGCAGTGCCGCCACCTCCTCGTCAGTGACCCTCCTTCATGCTCCTCGGCCTCGCCTATCCAGGCAGGTAATCCACACCCGACCCCCATTCTCCTCCTCCTTCCACATCCCACATGCCCCGACCGCCGGCGCGAGCGTGACATCTTCCACCCAAATCACCGACCCCTCCACCAAATAAGCGCCGGTCTAAGCCATGGTGCACGTAGTATAGCCAGGACCTCAAGGAGCATATGGCAACAAAGAAGCAAATCGCGCCCGCACGCGCAGATGAGGTCGTGATGGCTGCCATTCGTGCCAACCCCCAGATCTTGAAGCACCACCTTGCCATTTTGCTAGCTACACCTGTTAAGCATGCTTGGTTTACCTGTTGCGTGTGCTGCTCCTACCTTTCCTTCACAAATTCTAGTGAATTGTGCTATCTAATTTTACCATGCAATCTGTTGCTCTAGTGTATATGTTCTATATGTCGTGCAGTGTGGTGCTCTCTTATTAATTGTTTTGTTAATTAGTTGTCATCTTCAGTTAACTGTTTGGTTCAATTATGCAAATGTGATGTTCATTTCTTCAGGCTGCAATTTTGTATTATCTTCCATGTGATAAATAAAGCGAATTTATCTTTACAAAATACATGAGAAACGAATACAATTGATATATTTCCAAGTTGTCAAGCATGCTTTCTTTGGTTATACATTGTGCAATGTGGTGCTTAGTTAACGTTTGGTTCATTTGTGTTGTGGTGTTTAGTTAACTGTTTGGTTCAATTGTGCAATGCAATGTTCAATAATTGTGGGTGCATTCTGTTATTGAATACCACATGAGGAATAAATTGAATTTGGCTGTAGTAAATACATGAGAAACAAATACAATTGCTATAATTGGCTGAAGTTAACTGTTTGGTTAACTCTCTGATCTTATATTAGGAGTATGTTATATTGTGCAATGTCGTGCTTAGTTAATGTTGGTTCATTTGTTGTGGTGTTTAGTTAACTGCTTGGTTCAATTCTACAATGCGATGTCCAGTTGTTGTGGGTATAATTTTGTATTGTTGTGCATGTGAGGAATAAATCGAATTTGGCTGCACTTAATACATGAGAAACATATACAAGTGCTATATTTACTAGTTATTAATAATGCTTGGTTTGGATAAATGGGTTTTTCGTGTGGCTTGAATTAATCTGATGAATCTGCAATGTGCTTATTTTTCATCAACATATTTTACTGATAGCATGCGAACCCTTACTTAACCTGATGACTAACTACCTTATATGTGTTGCACAGAAACAATGGGAAGCACTGAGGTTTACAATCGAGGTTAGCACGTGCATGGTCCGTTGTCTAATAACACATTATTGTGCAATTGCACGAACCATTCTAATATTTTGGTTTTTAAAAATTTGGTCTTGCACATGTAGGTCTTGCTGTCAGAGGTTTTGACCAACTGTTCGACCCTTTTTGCATATGGGGAAATGAGTTGTCCATGAATATCAGTCAGGTCAAGAAACTCAGAAAGATTGTTAGGATAAAGAAATTAGCGACAAAAACAACAAGATCTTTGTCTGCACAATGAAGAAGACATCAATTCACTACAGGATGGCACTGACTATTATACCTTGCCTTTTTATTCCTTTGCCCCATTTCCAATATAGATAATATATTTATGCACATCCTTGTTTTTAGGCCTTTCCAAACCAGTTCACTGATGATTACCTCTCAAACCACCTGTATGGTCAGGAGGCGAGGAAGGTATTCATACAACACCCATGGTTCAATATCGAAGTGTTCCTGAAGAGGAGGAAGGATGGACGGCCAATCATCCACATGCATTGGCCTAAAGTTACAAAGACCTTCAACATCAATGAAGGCTCAATATTTGCCTTCTGCTTCAGCAGTTTTCCAGATGAGATACATGTGTCTATGTACCGTCTATGATGCTAATTTCGAAAGGTTAGATGTTGCATGTGAAACTTGGTGCTGGTGTAGTTGTGTAATGGGGTAGCTGAGTGCTGAAGCTATATGATGTTGTACTCTGATGTATTTCAATTATGAAAATGAAATATATTGTTTGCTTAATATGAAATGTCAATTAGATTAATAAATGATTATGAATAATCGGATAATTAGCCTACTAATGGCGAATTAGCCAACTAATTGGGTTTTGCTATTGCAAACGGTCGTTGGAAAAATACCGTGGGCGATGACCTCAGGCAAAACACACAGTTTCTAGGAATAAACCATGTTCGATCAATGAACAATCACACACGACTTTCTCTTGAAAACTGTTTGCGTTAGGCCACCTTGTGCAAACGTTTACCACATAAAAACTATGTGTGATGGAGAGCCTTTGCCACACAGTTTCTTCTACGGACCGTGTGTGATACATTTAATAACGCAAACGATTTAACGGGAAAAAATGTTTGTGATGTACTTGTGAATAGAAACATTTTCCTTGGAGCGACTGTGTGGGATGTACTTGCGACCGGAAACAATTTTGCCGTATAATTGTATTTTTTAGCTCTACTGTACGTATTTCCATATTTGAGCGCTCGCTGGTCGCACACGTTCTCATTTTTCCGAGCCTGCATGCAAGGAGGGCATATCCCTGACGGTTTCTAGGTCATGTGGGAAGGACCCCCCTATCGCCCACACCCACTTGGCGACTGTTCCAAATGTCGTCGCGGAAAGGGGTTAAAAACCGTTTTAGGAGCTCGGTGTACTAGTGACATCCAGCAGACGTACCACCTCAGTAATAATGACCAATGAGCCGTCAAATCACATAGACCCAGCAGTAAGTTGGACGGTCGAAGCAACCATCACTATTGAATCCGCTTCTCCCTTCAACGCAGGCGCGAGTGAGAGGTCGCGTCTGCTCTGCCCGGTCATGAATGCGGCACCGACTCTTTGGAGCGGCGCTGACCGTTTTGGGTGGGAAGGGCGCATAAGTGATGGAGGGGCTTTGGGTGGGCCAGGCTAGTCAGGAGCGGGCGTGGCAGCTGTCCGCCTATCCTGACCGGACGCCCGAAAACGAGAGGATCCACCGACTCTCGCGGCTAAATCGTACACTACACACCATCTCTCTGTAGGAGTAGGTCGATGTATCGCTCTCTCTAACAAACACATGATATTAAACACACACACACACACACACACCGAGGTAAAATGAGTCTATATCTCAATTAATGAAGACTTACATGTTACCATCCGTATGCATGTTACTAGTCCAAGTTACTCACCACTATGACAAGCCTAGCAATGTAACCAAACGATCCTTACTCTGCCTTGTTATCTCCCCCGGAAACCCAATGCATGGAGCGCAACTACGCGTTGATCAGTCAAGAAATGAAAGTCTGCTTGCATGCGAGTTAATACGTGGCCCTACATGTCACAACCCTAGTCAATGCATGCATTAGAGGGTTTGCATCATGTCTAATTTACTCAGAAAGTTGAAATGGGGATGATAGAAACCCCAGCACCACTTAAACCAACTAGGGTTTACTAAAATCTTTTTCAATGAATCTAAAATGCCCTTCTAAAATGTTCATCATCTTTGTCTTGGTCTAGAACCTCTGTCAAAAATGGTTCACATTTTTCTAGGACAATATTGGGTCATTGAATTAAATCAGACCTTATTTGCATTTGGGCATTTAAATTTTATATATTATTTTAAATGTCCAAATATTCATCAACTGAAATGTTGGCTGTTGGAAATAATCCAAACAGTGGCCACAAGCAGTCTCATGATTTTTGAAAGTGCATAAGTATTTTTAATAAAGCCCTAAAGCTTATAGAATAATAGAAAATAGAAATAAAAGAGAGAGAGAGAGACTTACTGGCTTACCTCTGCAGCCTACCTGGCGGCCCAAGTGACCGGCCTAGCCCACTAGCCTCCTCCTGTCGTCTTCCTCGTTGCCAGAAGGACGGGCGCGTGCCCGACGTGCGCGCACCGCCGTGCGGCCACCTCCACCCTACCTAGCTATCCCCTCCTCCCCATGGTTGTCTCTCGCGGCGCCACGCAGCCCCCTGAACCCCCTTGACCTCTCTCCCATGCTCCTCCCCCTCCTCTGCTGTCTCCCTCGCTTCACCCGAGCGCCACCGTCGCCGTCGCTCCCTGCCGCCGTGGCCACAGCCACTGCCTCGCCGTGCCGATGCGCTCAAAAGCTCCGCCTCAACCACCTCTTCCTCCTCACCGAGCCACGCCCTGCCGGAAGCTCTGCAGCGTTGTCCTTGACCTCATCTTCAACCTCTGACCACCGGCAACCTCATTGGTGATTCACGAGCTCCAGACCCTCCCCGGCCTCGCCGTTGCCTCTACTGGATTCGCTGTGAGCCCCTTCCCCTTTCCCCTCTCTCCTCGTGCTCGTCCGCGTCTTCTAACCACCATGGCCATCGGAGCCGATAGCTCCTCGCCGCCGGTCATGTCGCCACCGCGGCCATGGTCGTGCAAGCACGCGTCCGAGCTCACTGCCGCACTCACTGCACTCCCGCGAGTTGAACAAGATCGTCCACGCCTCCTCCCGTGCCCCGCATCACCCACACCACTATTGGCCGAACTCAGCGAGACCGCCAAAAGCTCATTCCTAGCGAGCTCGGTCCACCCTAGCTGCTGCCGCTAGCTATGTTGGGTGCGCACGAGTCCCAGCATCACGTAGAGCCAATCTGCCGCCGTTTGGTCACAGGAGGAGCTAACCCGAGCCCTCCGCCGCATCTTCCATCGCCAGCATCGAGACGCCGTGGGTTTGACCCCATTGACCAGGAGTTTGACCTCCCCTAGGTCGCTGACAAGAGGGCCCTGGCCCCAGCTAATCCTAGTTTAGTTTTTAATTAATTTTAATTAACTCCACTGACATTTTTAGTTAGTAGTAGTTCAACACTAATTAACTTAGATTAGTTAGTTAGTCACTGACGTGTGGACCCCACACGACAGGTTTGACCTGGACCACATAGCTGACCTACTGATGCAATGCTGATGTAGTAAAGCTTTTCTGGGATTTAAAATAAATCAGAAATGATTTATTTATTTCAAAAAATGCTCTAAACTTCTAAAAATCATAGAAATTAATCTGTAACTCCAAATGCAAAGTTTTATAAATGAAAAATGATCAAAAAATCCAATCTATCCATCTGTACTAGTTTCATGCATGTTTAAGCAACTTAACCTTATTGTTTAGTGCAAAACATGATAAGGCACTATTTAAATTCATAAGTTAAGTTTGGGATTGAACCTTTGGCTCAAAATGACTCAAACCTAGCTGGTTGTAGTTGCATTAGCCCAACACACTCATTTTTCCATGTCCTAATCATGCATCATATTGAGCATTGCATTGATTGTGTTTCCTTCTATGTTGCCGGTAATTGTCCCCTCTCGATAGACGTGGTTCCGACGATGAGTTCGATGACACCGATGAAGAACTATACTATCTTCAGAAGTGACAGCAAGCAAAAACCCCATGTTCATTCTGATACAAATCCCACTCTCTCGCTTCTGCTCTCTTTTACTACATTAGGACAACAATTAAACATCTGTTACATGTTGCGGTAGTTGAACCCCTCTCCTCTCCATGACCTGTCATTGCCACAGTAAATAGATGAAACACACTAGCATGAGTAGGAGTTGTTTGAGTCCTAATGTGCCTACGCATTCATGTTTGTCTATCATGCCTGCTACTTCTTAGAGTTGAGTTAGGTCTGATTCATCAGGGATGAATTGGAATGGTGATGAACGTGTCCTACTGTGTGTGAGCTAAGTGTGTGAACACGATATGGTAAACGTAGCGGTGAGAGGCCATGTAGGTGTACATGGTGGGTTGTCTCATTGAAACCGTCCTCAGGAACTGAGTTCTGTGTTTGTGATCCATGAACAACTACTACCACACGTTGGGCCCTGAAATATGATCTCGCTCGACTTATTAACCGCCCTTGTCCTTTGTCTAGACGTTGCAAGTAGTTTATTAACCGCTCCGGACATGTTTAGAGAGAGTTAAGGAGAAGGATGTGGACTTGGGCGTTGGAGCTCGAGTGCGAAAGAATGGATGAGCAAGGAGGAAGAAGGCATGGGTATAAAAAGGTGAGACCTTATCCCTTTATAAGGGCGGATGAAACTATGCGCCCCCCACTAGCCTGGTAAAACTCGCTTATCCCCCAAGCACTGTAATTGGTGGCGCGCGTGGGTTACCCACGTCCGTATTGATGAGAATCCCGTAATAAGGAGAACACGATCTCTGCTTTGACAAGACGTGTCAAGACACCGCCTCGCATTATGTGCGGGGCTGGTTAAAGAAAAACATTTCGAATAATTACTGGGCCGTGGTGTGATGTCGTGCTGCCAAAACGTGTGAGCTGATTAGATTCGTGGAAATATTATTCTCTCTACGGTGGTATGTGGAACTTATTTTGTAGGGTTGGACACTATCCTTGTATTCAAATTCTTCAGTGGTGTATTCGGAGGAGGAACCCACCTTGCAATGCCGAAGAGAATACAACACGCCGGACTCATCATCATTGAAGCCTGGTTCAGGGGCTACTGAGGGAATCCTGGATTAGGGGGTCTCCGGACGGCCGGACTGTTGGACTATGAAGACACAAGATTGAAGACTTCGTCCCGTGTCCGGGTGGGACTCCACTTGGCGTGGAAGGCAAGCTAGGCAATATGGATATGTATATCTCCTCCTTTGTAACCGACCTTGTGTAACCCTAGCTATGGGAGTCCTAGATTAGGGGGTCTCCGGACAACCGGACTATAACCTTTAGCCGGACTGTTAGACTATGAAGATACAAGATTGAAGACTTCGTCTCGTGTCCGGATAGGACTCTACTTGGCATGGAAGGCAGGCTAGGCAATACGGATATGGATATCTCCTCCTTTGTAACCGACCTTGTGTAACCCTAACCCTCTCTGGTGTCTATATAAACCGGAGAGTTTTAGTCCGTAGGACACAACAACTACAACATACAATCATACCATAGGCTAGCTTCTAGGGTTTAGCCTCTCTGATCTCGTGGTAGATCTACTCTTGTACTACCCATATCATCAATATTAATCAAGAAGGACGTAGGTTTTTACCTCCATCAAGAGGGCCCGAACGTGGGTAAAACACTGTGTCCCCTGCCTCCTGTTACCATCTGGCCTGGACGCACAGTTCGGGAGCCCCTACCCGAGATCCGCCGGTTTTGACACCGACATTGGTGCTTTCATTGAGAGTTCCTCTGTGTCGTCGCCGTTAGGCTTGAAGGCTCCTACTATCATCGATGGCGATGCAGTCCAGGGTGAGACTTTTCTCCCCAGACAAATCTTTGTATTCGGCGGCTTTGCGCTGCGGGCCAATTCGCTTGGCCATTTGGAGCAGATTGAAAGTTATGCCCCTGGCCACCAGGTCAGGTTTGGAAGCGTAAACTACACGGCCGATATCCGCGGAGACTTTATCTTCGATGGATTCGAGCCTCTTCCTTGTGCGTCACGCGGTCACGATGAGTGCGGTTTAGCGCTACCATCGGATAGTGTTCAAGAGATCGCACAGGCAGCCGCTCCGACCCTCAATTCGGAGACAGGTGTGCCTTCCGCGGACGGGTGGATGGACCCCGCCACGGAGGCCTTACCCTCAGCGGTGAACGAGCCAAACATCGACCTTACCTTGCACGAGATCCGTGTCGTTAAACTGCCGGATCCTTCTCCGGCCACGGACTCCGAACCGCCTGCGCCCGTTCCTATCGAATCCGATTGGGCGCCGATCATGGAGTTTACCTCCACGGATATTTTTCAGCACTCGCCCTTTGGATACGTACTGAACTCATTAAGGTCTCTCTCCTTTTCAGGAGGATCATGGCCGAACTATGACCGGCAGGACTGGGATGCGGACGACGAAGAAATTCGCGGCCCACCCACCACCCACTTAGTAGCCACTATCGATGACTTAACCGACATGCTCGACTTTGACTCCGAAGACATCGACGGTATGGACGACGATGCGGGAGACGAAGAGCATCCACTGCCCACAAGGCACTGGACAGCCACCTCATCATACGATATATACATGGTGGATACACCCAAAGAAGGCAATGGCGACGAGATAGCAGAGGATGACCCCTCCAAGAAGCAACCCAAGATCCGACGTCAGCGGGGCCACTCTAAGTCCCGCCATAGCAAAAGTGGTGATACCGGCACAGGAGATAATAACACTCCGGATAGTGCCGAATACAACAACAATCCCCTCCAGCAAGATTTAGAGCAGGAGGATGGAAGAGCCAGCCCTCCTGAGAGAGCGGCAGATGGAGAGGAGGATGATAATTACATGCCCCCCTCCGAAGACGAGGCAAGCCTCGGTGATGACGAATTCGTTGTGCTAGAGGATCCCGTCGAACAAGATTGCTTCAAACGCCGGCTTATAGCCACGGCAAATAGCCATAAGAAAAAGCAGCAGCAGCTTCAAGCTAACCAGGATCTGCTAGCTGACAAATGGACTGAAGTCCTCGTGGCCGAGGAATATAAACTCGAGCGCCCCTCCAAGAGTTACCCAAAGTGCAGGTTGCTACCTCGAATGGAGGAAGAAGCATATGATACGGCCGATCAGCCACCTTGTGGCCGCGATAGAGAGGCATTGCAGCCAAAAACTCAGCCTCCACCACGACGCCATTCAAATAAAAAGGCATGGGGAGATACGCCATACCTGCAAGACATATTGGAGGACAAAGCAAAGCATGCAAGATCGATCTACGGATCACGAGGGCGCGCCACTCTGCGAGATGATAAACGTCACACTGGATACGGCAAAAGCAAATCCGGCCGGGCTGAACACAGCGGGCAAGACCCATTCGAGCTGCGTCGCGATATAGCCCAATACAGGGGCGCCGCACACCCCTTATGCTTCACAGACGAAGTAATGGATCATCCAATCCCAGAAGGTTTCAAACCTATAAATATTGAATCATACGACGGCACAACAGATCCCGCAGTATGGATCGAGGATTTCCTCCTCCACATCCACATGGCCCGCGGTGATGACTTACACGCCATCAAATACCTCCCACTAAAGCTCAAGGGACCAGCGTGGCATTGGCTTATCAGCTTGCCAGCCGAGTCCATCAGCTGTTGGGAAAATCTGGAAGCCGCATTCCTCGACAACTTTTAGGGCACTTATGTGCGGCCACCAGATGCTGATGACTTGAGCCACATAATTCAGCAGCCAGAAGAATCGGCCAGGCAATTCTGGACTCAGTTCCTAACAAAGAAAAATCAAATTGTCGACTGTCCGGATGCAGAGGCCCTAGAGGCTTTCAAACACAACATCCGCGACGAATGGCTAGCCCGGCACCTTGGTCAGGAAAAGCCGAAATCTATGGCAGCCCTCACGACACTCATGACCCGCTTTTGTGCAGGAGAAGACAGCTGACTGGCTCGCAGTAATAACATATCAAAGAACCATGGTACTTCGGATACCAAGGACGGCAATAGCAGGTCACGTCGCAACAAACATAAGCGCCGCATTAACAATGATAATAACGAGGATACGACAGTCAATGCCGGATTCAAAGGCTCTAAACCCGGTCAGCGGAAAAAGCCATTCAAACAAAGTACGCTGGGACCGTCCAGCTTGGACCGTTAACTCGATCGCTCGTGTCAAATACACGGCACCCCAGAAAAGCCAGCCAATCACACCAACAGGGATTGTTGGGTGTTCAAGCAGGCCGGCAAGCTAATTGCCGAAAACAAGGACAAGGGGACACATAGCGATGACGAGGACGAGCCCCGGCAGCCACACACCAGAGGACAGAAGAGGTTTCCCCCATAAGTGCGGACGGTGAACATGATATACGCAACCCACATATCCAAGAGGGAGCGGAAGCATGCGCTCAGGGACGTATATGCGTTGGAGCAAGTCACCCAAAAGTTCAACCTGTGGTCCTCCTATCTGATCACTTTCGATCGCAGGGACCATCCCACTAGTATCCGTCATTGCGGATTCGCCGCACTAGTTCTGGACCCAATCATTGACGGATTTCACCTCACTCGAGTCCTTATGGATGGCGGCAGCATCCTGAACCTTCTTTATTAGGACACAGTGCGCAAAATGGGTATAGACCCCTCAAGGATTAAACCCACAAAAACGACCTTTAAATGCGTCATCCAGGTGTAGAGGCCCATTGCACAGGCTCAATTACATTGGAAGTGGTCTTCGGATCCCCGGATAACTTCCGAAGCGAAGAGTTAATCTTCGATATAGTCCCGTTCCATAGTGGTTATCATGCGTTGCTCGGGCGAACCGCATTTGCTAGATTCAATGCGGTACCGCATTATGCATACCTCAAGCTCAAGATGCCAGGACCTCGCGGGGTTATTATAGTCAATGGAAACACAGAGCGCTCTCTTCGAACAGAGGAGCACACTGCGGCCCTCGCAGCAGAAGCGCAAAATAGCCTCTCAAGGCAATCCACCAGTTCGGCGTTTCAAAGCCCAGACACCTTCAAGAGCGTTCGAAGCAATCGGCAAATAGACCGCCTGGCGCGATCTGAGCTCGCGTAGCAATGCAGCCCCCACCCCAGTCCCAGCCAAACGGCGAAGCTCGTTCCACGCGTACACAATTACGCATTAAAAATACCATGGGCACAGGTGGGGAGGGGGGCACAACTACGGCAAGACCCAAGAGGCGGCCTAAACCTTACTAGGGGCTTCCTGCTCTGTTATTTTTCTCTTTCAGGCCTTTAATCTCTGGAAACCCTGTCCGGCAACATGATTGCCGAACACATGATGTAGCAACCAAGGAGGTAAAAAGCTACGTCACACCACGAAACTACCAGGTGGATTACGATAACGAGTGAAATATTTGCTTTAATACTATTCCTCAGCTTGCCCTTGGAAGGGACATAGTCCTACTCTTTGCTTATCGCACTATCTGTATCATTCTGCTTTAACACACCTTTTTGCATAAACAATGCATAACATCACGACTATTATTATATTCTTATTATATATATATATCTATGTGTTCATTAATGACACCTTGCAACCGTACACTTTGGTACGGCAAATACACCAGGGGCTTACATACCCCACAACATGGTGTGAAAAGTCCGAACACTTTCACAAGTGCGGCACCCCGAACTGATAGCATTATATGCATTAGCTCCGAATCATGTCTTTGGTCAAATGTTGGGTTTGCCCGGCTCCTATGTTTTGGTACCTTACGTTCCGCTCTATCGGCTAAGGTAGCGCTAGGAGAACTACTGCGATTGTGCCCCGGTTCTGCTGGGTTCAGCACCTCAGTAGAGAAAGCTAAAACTGACTGTCATGATAAGGCGAGAGACTAGTCGCTGTTCGGCGAGGTTTTCGAGTCCCTAAAGACTTATGCTGCTTAGGGCGAGGGGTCGGCCCTGTCCGGCTTAAAGGCGTGTATCGCGCCCCGAAGTCGGCCTTCCGAATACCAGGGGCTTTGCCGAAATTTAAAATTATAGAATTCTATGGCTAAGTTAGGGTGATAAAGCATTATTAGTCCGGTTGCCTTGTTCTCTGTGCTGAGCACCTCCCTCGAAGGACCCAAATATGGGAACAAGAGTGCTCAGGTTTATCCGAACACCCCAGCACTCGTGGCATGGGGGCAGAAGACGAGGACTAGCCATCTCTCAGATTGATAAACGGCCAAACAGAAGGTAATATTTTAAATTCACACAAGCGTTGCATAGCGCATATGAAAAAAGTTTTCATCATACAGGATCACACGAGCAAGTGTACTCAAATATTACATCCTTGGAAAATTCATCCGCTACAAGACGGGAACCCTTTCAGGACACCCTCATAATAAATTTCGGGGGTGCGATGCTCTTTGCCCTGCGGCGGCCCTTCCTTGATCAGCTTCACGGCGTCTAGCTTGGCCCACTGCACCTTCACACGGGCGAAAGCCCGGCGTGCACCTTCGATGGAGACGGACCGCATGATGACCTCCAGCCATGGGAAGGCATCTACAAGCCGCCTCACCAGGCTGAAGTAGCTATTCGGAAGGGCATCACCATGCCACAGCCGGACTATAAGGCCCTTCATGGCCTGTTCGGCCGCCTTGTGCAGCTCGACCAGCTGCTTTAGCTGGTCGCTCAGAGGCATCGGGTGTTCGGTCCCCGTATACTGAGACCAGAACAGCTTCTCCATTGAGCTTCCCTCCTCGGCTTGGTAAAATTGTGCGGCATCCGACACGCTGCGGGGCAAATCTGCGAATGCTCCTGGAGAGCTCTGAATTCGGGTAAGTAATCGGTAATTTACTTTTACATGCTTGCTCTCCATATAGAATGCCTTACCCATCGCTATCTTCTTCATTGTGTCGATCTCCTAGAGGGCCTTTTGGGCTTCAGCCTTGGCACTCTTTGCGCTCTCGAGGGCCACGGCAAGCTCAGACTCTCGCGTCTTCGAGTCAAGCTCCAATGCCTCGTGCTTCGTCACGAGAGCCTGGAGCTCTTGCTGCACCTCGCCCACATGAGCCTCTTGTTTTTCCCGCTCGGTGCGCTCCTTGGCCGCTTTGTCTTCGGCCTTGGTTAGCACTTGCTTCAGAGTCGCCACCTCGATCGTGGCCCCCTGGCAAATATACGATGATCCTGTCATTTTGCAATCGCGTATTCTTTTATATATACATATCTATAGACAGGGTATTACTTACCCTTGTTCTCCTCGAGCTGCCTCTTGGCAAGGTCGAGCTCTTTCTTGGACCCCTTGAGGTCCTGCTTCAGTACGGCAACCTCCGCAGTCAGTGCAGCGGACGCCAGCAGCGAGGCCTGCATACGCATATTGACATAGTTATATGAGACTCCTACGATATTATATGATCCTCGGTTCGGCTTTTCTTTGTGAACACCGAACAAAGCATCAGGGGCTACTTTCTATGTGGTAACACTTTTCCTATATTTTAAAACATTTACCTCAAAGCCTGTTAGAAGGCTGGCACAGGCTTCAGTCAATCCGCTCTTGGAGGACTGAACCTTCTGGACTACCGAACTCATAACAATACGGTGCTCCTCGTCGATGGAAGTGCTGCGAAGCGCCTCCAGCAGATCATCCGGTGCCTCTGGATGGGCAAAGGTCACCGGCACAGGCGTCTTGCCCCTCTTAGAAGGAGGACGCCTGCCCGAGCCCGGAACCACTAGAGGTTCCTGCGCGGTGTTCGGCTGAGGGCCGAACTCGGAGCTCTCAGGGGCCCCGTCCCCTCGACTCCCGGAGTCCGGAAGGTCGCCTTGAGGTGCCTCTAGGACTGTCTCCCCTCGACCCGGTGCCTCTTGAGACAGCACCTCAGCGTCGTCAGCAGGATGAGGGGAGGTGGCGGTCGGGACTGGATCGCTATCCATGTCCGACGAGCCCAGGGAGCCATCCAATGATACATCGATACTGGCTCGTGGTGGCCTGCATAAATATGTTAGGCGTTAGGGGAAGCAGTGCGACAAAGGAATACTATGAGTTACTCTGGTACCTGAATACTTACGATCTCCCCAGGGGCTTGGCCCTGGGCAACCACTCCTCTTCGTCTTCATCGGCGGCGGTGGAGCTGTCCGGAAGGAGAGTCCTTCCCTTCTTGGACCCTTCGGCCCCCCCAGTCGGGACGTCCTTCCTTTTCTTGTCTCCCCCGCCTGGAGGGGGAGCATCTTCTTCTTCCTCCTCGTCTTCGGGGGAGGAGTGTGCTGCAGAGTTATTGGACGATGAGTCCGATAACACCTGGCGCCGGGAACTCTTTTGGGTTCCTTTGGCCTTCTTGGTCTTCTCTGGCACATTGTAAGGAGCCGGAGTCAGCATCTCCGTAAGGAGAGCGCCCGCAGTGTCTTCGGGTAAAGGGGCCGGACAGTCAATCTGCCCCGACGTCTCCACCCAGTCCTGTCAAAGGCATGGAGATTAGACCCCGTGCATGATTAAGCTAGGGGAAATAAATGTCCTACGAGACGTATTAAACTCATCGAACATGATAGGCGCTTTGCGCTTAGTCCGCGGTCCTCGGCGAGAGAAGGAGGGACCTCAGTGCCCTTGAACAGCACCTTCCAGACGTCCTTAAGCATCGTATCAAAGAGCTCGCTTAGAGTCTAGTGCCGGGCCGGGTCGAACTCCCACAAGTTAAAATCCCGTTGTTGACATGGGAGGATCCGGCGGATGAGCATAACCTGGACTATGTTGACAAGCTTGAGTTTCTTGCTTGCCATACTCCAGATACATTTCTGGAGTCCATCCAGCTCCACCGATGAACCCCATGAAAAGCCCTTCTCTTTCCAGGCAGTGAGCCGTGTAGGGAATCCGGATCAAAACTCGGGGGCTATCGCCCATTTGGCGTCTCATGGTTCGGTGATGTAGAACCACACCGATTGCCATCCCTTTATTGTCTCCACAAAGGAGCCTTCAAGCCATATAACGTTGGGCATCTTGCCCACCATGGCTCCACCGCATTCTGCTTGTTGGCCTTGTACCACCTTCGGCTTGATATTGAAGGTCTTTAACCACAGGCCGAAGTGGGGCCGGATGCGGAGGAAAGCCTCACACACGAGGATGAACGCCGAAATGTTGAGGACGAAGTTCGGGCCCAGATCATGAAAGTCCAGCCCGTAGTAGAACATGAGACCACGGACGAATGGATGGAGGGGAAACCCCGGTCCGTGGAGGAAGTGGTGGAGGAAGGCTACCCTCTCGTGAGGTTCCGGGGGAGGGACGATTTGCCCCGCAGCGGGCAGCCGATGCGCGATATTCGCGGCTAAGTATCCGGCTCCACGCAGCTTCTTGATGTCTCCCTCCGTGATGGAGGAGACCATCCACCTGCCTGCCGCTCCGGACATGGTTGGAGAAGGTTGAGGTGGGAAGTGCGGACTTGGGCGCTAGAGCTCGAGTGTGCGAAAACGGATGAGCAAAGGAGGAACAAGGCGTTGATGAAAAGGTGAATCCTTATCCCTTTATATGGGCGGATCAAACTACGCGTCCCCACTAGCCTAGTAAAACTAGCTCGTCCCCCAAGCGCCGTAATAGATGGCGCGGTTGGGTTACCCATGCGTGTATTCATGAGAATCCCGTAATAAGGGGACACGATCTCTGCTTTGACAAGACGTGTCAAAAAACTGCCTCGCGTTATGTGCGGGGCTAGTTTAAGGAAACGGTTCGAATAATCATCGGGCCATGACATAACGTCATGCTACCAAAACAAGTCAGCAAATTAGATTTGCGAAAATATTATTCTCTCTATGGTGGTATGTCGAACTTATTTTGCAGGGTTGGACACTATCCTTGTATCCAAAACATTCCGTGGTGTATTCGGAGGAGGAACCCACCTTGCAATGCCGAAGACAATACTGCGCGCCAGACTCATCGTCATTGAAGCCTGGTTCAGGGGCTACTGTGGGAGTCCTGGATTAGGGGGTCTCTGGGCAGCCGGACTATAACCTTTAGCCGGACTGTTAGACTATGAAGATACAAGATTGAAGACTTCGTCTCGTGTCCGGATAGGACTCTACTTGGCGTGGAAGGCAAGCTAGGCAATACGGATATGGATATCTCCTCCTTTGTAACCGACCTTGTGTAACCCTAACCCTCTCTGATGTGTATATAAACCGGAGAGTTTTAGTCCGTAGGACACAACAACTACAACATACAATCATACCATGGGCTAGCTTCTAGGGTTCAGCCTCTCTGATCTCGTGGTAGATCTACTCTTGTACTACCCATATCATCAATATTAATCAAGCAGGACGTAGGGTTTTACCTCCATCAAGAGGGCCCGAACCTGGGTAAAACATTGTGTCCCCTGCCTCGTGTTACCATCCGGCCTAGACGCACAGTTCGGGACCCCCTACCCGAGATCCGCCAGTTTTGACACCAACACTAGCCCCCTCCGGTGTCTATATAAACCGGAGGGTTATAGTCCGTAGGACAACAGAAAATCATACCATTGGCTAGCTTCTAGGGTTTAGCCTCTCTGATCTCGTGGTAGATCAACTCTTGTACTACACATATTATCAAGAATAAATCAAGCAGGACATAGGGTTTTACCTCCATCAAGAGGGCCCGAACCTGGGTAAAACATCGTGTCCCCTGCCTCCTGTTACCATCTGCCTTAGACGCACAGTTTGGGACCCCCTACCCGAGATCCGCCAGTTTTGACACCGACATTGGTGCTTTCATTAAGAGTTCCTCTGTGTCGTCGCCATTAGGCTTGATGGCTCCTTCGATCATCGATAGCGATGCGGTCCAGGGTGAGGCTTTTCTCCCCGGATAGATCTTTGTATTTGGTGGCTTCGCACTGCGGGCCAACTCGCTTGGACATCTGAAGTAGATCGAGAGTTACACCCCTGGCCACCAGGTCAGGTTTGGAAGCTTAAACTACACGGCCGATATCCGTGGAGACTTGATCTTCGACGGATTCGAGCCCCTGCTTAGTGTGCCACACAGTCACGATGAGCATGATTTAGCTCTTCCATCAGACAGTGTCCAGGAGATCGCGGTGGCAACCACTCCGACCCTCAATTCGGAGCCTGTTGCGCCATCCATGGACGGGTGGATAGACCCCGCCACGGAGGCCGCACTCTCATCGGCGATCGAGCTGAGTATCGACCTTACCCTTCACGGGAGCCGTGATGCCGAACTACCGGATTCCTCCCCGGCCATGGACTCCAAACCGCCTACGCCCGCTCCTATCGAATCCGATTGGGCGCCGATCATGGAGTTTACCTCCGCGGATATTTTTCAGCACTCGCCCTTCAGCGATATACTAAACTCATTAAGGTCTCTCTCCTTGTCAGGAGAATCCTGGCCGAACTATGTCCGGCAGGATTGGGATGCGGATGACGAAGAAATTCGCCGCCCACTCACCACCCACTTAGTAGCCACTGTCGACGACTTAACTGACTTGCTCGACTTCTACTCCAAAGACATCGACTGTATGGACGATGATGCGGGAGACAAAGAGGAACCACTTCCCACAGGGCACTGGACAGCCACCTCATCATATGATATATACATGGTGGACACACCCAAAGAAGGCAATGGCGACGAGACAGCGGAGGATGACCCCTCCAAGAAGCAACCCAAGCGCCGACGTCAGCAGCGCCGATCTAAGTCTCGCCAAAGCAAAAGCGGTGACAACAGCAAATGAGATAATACCACTCCGGACAGTGCCGAAGACGACAACAATCCCCTCCAGCAAGATTTAGGGCAGGAGGATGGAGAAGCCAGCCCTCCCGAGAGAGCGGCAGATGGAGAGGCGGAGGATGATAATTACATGCCTCCCTTCGAAGACGAGGCAAGCCTCGACGATGACGAATTCTTCGTGCCTGAGGATCCCGTCGAACAAGAGCGTTCCAAGCACCGGCTTATAGCCACGGCAAATAGCCTTAAGAAAAAGCAACAACAGCTTCAAGCTGATCAAGATTTGCTAGCTGACAGATGGACTGAAGTCCTTGCGGCCGAGGAATATAAACTCGAACACCCCTCCAAGAGTTACCCAAAACGTAGGTTGTTACCCCGACTGAAGGAGGAAGCACTCAAACCTACATCTCCAGCATATGATGCGGCTGACCGACCACCTTGTGGCTGCGACAAATAGGCATTTCAGCCAAAAGCTCAGCCCGCACTCCGACGCCACTCAAATAAAAATGTCAAGGCATGGGGAAATACGCCAAACCAAAACAAAACATGCAAGATTGATCTACGGATCACGAGGGCGCGCCACTATGCGAGATGATAATCGTCACGCCGGATACAGTAAATGTAAGTCCGGCTAGGCCGAACACAGCGGGCAAGACTCATTTGAGCTGCGTCGCGATATAGCCTAGTACAGAGGCGCCGCACACCCCCTATGGTTCACAGACGAAGTAATGGATCATCAAATCCCAGAGGGTTTCAAACCCGTAAATATAGAATCATACGACGGCACAACAGATCCCGCGGTATGGATTGAGGACTTCCTCCTGCACATCCACATGGCCCGCGGTGATGATCTACACGCCATCAAATACCTCCCACTCAAGCTCAAAGGACCAGCTTGGCATTGGCTCAACAACCTGACAACAGAATCCATTGGCTGTTGGGAAGATCTGGAAGCCGCATTCCTCGACAACTTCCAGGCCACTTTTGTGCGACCACCAGATGCCGATGACTTGAGCCACATAATTCAGCAGCCAGAGGAATCGGCCAGGCAATTCTGGACATGGTTCCTAACAAAGAAAAATCAAATCATCGACTATCCGGATGCAGAGGCCCTAGTCCGCGACGAGTGGCTCGCTCGGCACCTTGGCGAGGAAAAGCCGAAATCTATGGAAGCCCTCACGACACTCATGACCCGCTTTTGCGCGGGAGAAGACAGCTGGCTGGCTCGCAGCAATAACATATCAAATAACCATGGTACTTCGGATACCAAGGATGGAAATGGCAGGTCACGTCACAACAAACACGAGCGCCGCATCAACAATGACAATACCGAGGATACGGCAGTCAATGCCGGATTCAAAGGTTCTAAACCCAGTTAGCGGAAAAAGCCATTCAAAAGAAGCACTCCGGGCCCATCCAGTTTGGACCGTATACTCGACCGCTCATGTCAAATACATGGCACCCCCGACAAGCCAGCCAACCACACCAACGGGGATTGTTGGGTGTTCAAGCAGGCCGGCAAGTTAAATGCCGAAAACAAAGATAAGGGGTCGCATAGCGATGACGAGGAGGAGCCCTGGCAGCCGAACACCGGAGGACAGAAGATGTTCCCTCCACAAGTGCGGATGGTGAACATGATATACGCAACCCACATCCCCAAGAGCGAGCGGAAGCGTGCGCTAAGGGACGTATATGTCTTGGAGCCAGTCGCCCCAAAGTTCAACCCATGGTCCTCTTGCCCGATCACCTTCGATCGCAGGGACCACCCACTAGTATCCGTCATGGCCGATTCGACGCACTGGTCCTAGACCCAATCATTGACGGATTTCACCTCACTCGAGTCCTTATGGATGGCGGCAATAGCCTGAACCTGCTTTATCAGGACACAGTGCGCAAAATGGGTATAGACCCCTCAAGGATCAAACCCACCAAAATGACCTTCAAAGGCGTCATACCAGGTGTAGAGGCCCATTGCACAGGCTCATTCACACTGGAAGTGGTCTTCGGATCCCCGGATAACTTCTGAAGCGAGGAGTTAATCTTCGATATAGTCCCGTTCCGCAGTGGCTATCATGCACTGCTTGGGCGAACCGCATTTGCGAGATTCAATGGGGTACCGCATTATGCATACCTCAAGCTCAAGATGCCAGGACCTCGGGGAGTCATCACAGTCAATGGAAACACAAAGCGCTCTCTCCGTACGGAGGAGCACACTGCGGCCCTCGCAGTAGAAGCACAAAGCAGCCTCTTAAGGCAATCCACCAGTTCGGCGATTCAAGACCCAGACACCTTCAAGCGCGCCCGGAGTAATCGGCAACAGGACCGCCTGGCACGTTCCGAGCTCGGATAGCAATGCGGCCCCCACGCCAGTACCAGCCAAACGGCGAAATCTGTGCCACGCGTACATAATTACACATTGAAAATACCATGGGCTCAGGTGGGGAGGGGGCACGACTACGGCACGCCCCAAAACATGGCTCAACCGCACTAGGGGCTTCCCGCTTTGTTATTTTTCTCTCTTTCAGGACTTTAATCTCTGGAAACCCTGTCCGGCAGTATGATTGTCGAACACATGATGCAGCAACCAAGGAGGCAGAAACCTACGTCGCACCATGGAACTCCCAGGTGGATTACGATAACGAGTGAAATACTTGCTTTAATACCATTCCTCAGCTTGCCCTTGGAGGGGACATGTCAAATAGTCCTACTTTTTGCTTATCGCACTACTTGTATCATTCTGCTTTAACGCACCTTTTTGAATAAACAATGCATAGCACTAGACTATTATTGCATTCTCTGTTCTTCTTTTTATATACATATATATGTTCATTCATGACATCCAGCACCCGTACACTCTGGTACGGCCTGTACGCTAGGGGCTTAAGCATACCCCATAATACGGCGTGAGAAGTCCGAACACTTTCGACAGTGTGGCACCCCGAACTTATAGCATTATATGCATCAGCTCCGAATCATGTCATGGGTCAACAGTTGGGTTTTCCCTGCTCCCATGTTTTGGTACCTTACGTTTTGCTATATCGGCTAAGGTAGCACTGGGGGAACTACTGCAATTGTGCCCCGGTTCAGCTGGGCTAAGCACCTCAGTAGAGAAAGCTAAAACTGACTGTCATGATAAGGCGAGATCTGGTCGCTGTTCGAGAGGTTTCGACTCCCTAAAGACTGATGCCGCTTAGAGCGAGGAGTCGGCTTTTTCCGGCTTAAGGTGTGTATAGCGCCTCGAATTCGGCCTTCCGAATACTAGGGGCTTCGCCAAAATTTAAAATTATAGAATTCTATGGCTAAGTGAGAGTGATAAAGCATTATAGTCCGATTGCCTTGTTCGTTGTGCTAAGCACCTCCCTTGAAGGACCCAAAAATGGGAAAAAGAGTGCTCAGGTTTATCCCGAACACCCCAGCACTCGTGGCATAGGGGAAGAAGCCGACGAGTAGCCATCTCTCAGATTTGATAAACAGCCGAACAGAAGGTAATATTTTAAATTCAAACAAGTGTTGCATAGCGCATATGAACAAGTTTTCATAATACAGGATCACACGAGCAAGTTCATTCAAATATTACATCTTTCGCACAATCGTCCGCTACAAGATGGGCACCCTTCAGGACACCCTCATAATACATCTCGGGGTGGCGATGCTCCTTTCCCTACGGTGACCCCTCCTTCACCAGCTTCTCGGCGTCCATCTTGGCCCAATGCACCTTCGCACGGGCAAAAGCCCGGCGTGCACCTTCGATGCAGATGGACCGCTTGATGACTTCCAGCCGTGGGCAGGCATCCACAAGCCGCCTCACTAGGCCGAAGTAGCTGTTGGGAAGGGAGTCGCCAGGCCACATCCGGACTATAAAGCCCTTCATGGCATGTTCGGCCGCCTTGTGCAGCTCGACCAGTTGCTTCTGCTGGTCGCTCACAGGCATCGGGTGTTCGGTCCCAGTATACCGAGACCAGAACAACTTCTTCGTCGAGCTTCCCTCCTTGGCCTCGTAATATTCCGCGGCAGCCGACACGCTCCTGGAGAGCTCCGGACTCGGGTAAGTAACAAGTCACTTACTTGCACATGCTTGCTTTGCATATTGAATGCCTTACCCGCTGCTATCTTCCACATCGCCTCAATCTCCTGGACGGCTTTTTGGGCTTTGGCCTTGACATTCTTTGCACTCTCGAGGGCCGTGGCAAGCTCAGACTCTCACGTCTTCAAGTCAAGCTCCAAAGCCTCATGCTTCGTCACGAGATCCTGGAGCACTTGCTGCACCTTGCCCACCCGTGCCTCTTGCTTTTCCCGCTCGGTGCGCTCCTGGGCCGCTTTGTTTTTGGCCTCGGACAGCGCTTGCTTCAGGGTCGCCACTTCGGTCGTGGCCCCTGGAAAATTCAAGATGATCTTGTCATTTTGCCATCGCATCTTTTATATATATATATATAGACAAGGTATTACTTACCTTTGTTCTCCTCGAGCTGCCTCTTAGCAAGGCCGAGCTCTTTCTCGGACCCCTCAAGGTCCTGCTTCAGTGCGGCGACCTCCGCAGTTAGTGCGGCAGAGGTCAGCAGCGAAGCCTGCATACACATATAGACATAGTTATATTAGACTCCTCCACATATTATTTGATCCTCTATTCGGCTTTTCTTTGTGAACACCAAACAGAGCATCAGGGGCTACTGTCTATGCAGTAATATTTTTCCTATATTTTAAATACTTACCTCAAAGCCTGTTAGAAGGCTGGCACAGGCTTCAGTCAGTCTGCTCTAGGCGGACTGAACCTTCTTGATCACCGCACACATAATAGTGCGGTGCTCTTCGTCGATGGAAGCGCCGCGAACCGCTCCTAGCAGGTTTTCCGGTGCCTCTGGATGGACAGAGGTCACCGGCACGGGCGTCTTGCTCCTTTTGAAAGGGGGCCGCCTGCCCGAGTCCGGAACCACTGGAGGTTCCGGCGCAGTGTTCGGCTGAGAGCTGAACTTGGGGCCCCCGGGAGCCTTACTCCGTTTGCTCCTGGAGTCCGAAAGGTTGCCTTGAGGTGCCTCCGGGACTGTCTCCCCCCGGCTCGGTGCCCCTTGAGACAATACCTCGATATTGTCCGTAGGGCAAGGGGAGGAGTCAGTCAGAAGTGGATCGCTATCCATATCCGACGAGTCCAAGGAACCGTCCAACGAGGATACGTCGATACGGGCTTGGGGCGTTCTGCATAATCATATTCGGCATTAGGAGAAACAGTGCAACAACGGTATGCTATGAGTTACTCTGGTATCCGAATTCTTACGACTTCGCCAGGGGCTTGGCCCTGAGCAGCCACTCGTCTTTGCCTTCAGCGGCGGTTGTGGAGCAGTCCGGAAGAAGAGTCCTTCCCTTCTTGGACCCTTCGGCCTCCCCGTATGGGGTGTCCTTCGTTTTCTTGTCTCCCTCGGCTGGAGGGGAGCATCTTCATCTTCCTCCTCGTTTTCATGGGAGGAGTGCGTCATGGAGTTTTCGGACAATGAGTCCGATACCACCTGGCGCCGGGAACTCTTTCGGGTTCCCTTGGACTTCTTCTTGGTCTTCTCCAGCACCTTATAAGGAGCCGGAGTCAGCATCTCCGTCAGGAGAGCATCCGCGGTGTCTTCGGGCAGGGGGGCGGACAGTTAATCTGCTCCGATGCCTCCACCCAGTCCTGTCAAAGGCATGGGAGCTCAGACCCTGCACATGGTTAAGATATGGGAAATAAATATCCTACCAAATGTACATAACTTACTGGATTCGCAGGGCGCTTCACGCTTAGCCTGCGGTCCTCGGTAAGAGAGGGAGGGACCTCTTCGCCCTTGAACAGTACCCTCCAGGCGTCCTTATGCGTCGTGTCGAAGAGCTCATGTAGAGTCTGGTGCTGGGCCGGGTCGAACTCCCATAAGTTGAAATCCCGTTGTTGACACGGGAGGATCCGGCGGAAGAGCATGACCTGGACTATGTTAACAAGCTTAAGTTTCTTGCTTATCATGTTCCGGATACACTTCTAGAGTCCGTCCAGCTCCACCGATGAACCCCAGGACAGGCACTTCTCCTTCCAGGAAGTGAGCCGCATGGGGATTCCGGATCAAAACTCGGGGGGGCCGCCACCCAGTTGGTGTCGCGCGGCTGGGTGACGTAGAACCACCCCGATTGCCACCCCTTTATGGTCTCCACGAAGGAGCCCTCGAGCCATGCAACGTTGGGAATTTTTCCCACCATGGCTCCGCTGCATTCCGCTTGTTGGCCGCCCACCACCTTCGGCTTGATATTGAAGGTCTTCAGCCACATGCCAAAGTTTGGCCAGATGCGGAGGAAAGCCTCGCACACGACGATGAACGCCGAGATGTTGAGGATGAAATTCGGGGCCAGATCATGAAAGTCCAACCTGTAGTAGAACATGAGGCCACGGACGAATGGATGGAGGGGAAACCCCAATCCGCGGACGAAATGGGGGAGGAAAACCACCCTTTCGTGAGGTTCCGGCGTAGGGACGATCTGTCTCGTAGTTGGCAGCCGGTGCGCGATATCTGCGGCTAAGTATCCGGCTCCATGCAGCTTTTTGATGTGTCCCTCCGTGACTGAGGAGGCCATCCACTTGCCTCCCGCTCCGGACATGTTTGGAGAGAGTTGAGGAGAAGGATGTGGACTTGGGCGTTGGAGCTCGAGTGCGCAAGAATGGATGAGCAAGGAGGAAGAAGGCGTGGGTAGAAAAAGGTGAGACCTTATCCCTTTATAAGGGCGGACGAAACTATGCGCCCCCACTAGCCTGGTAAAACTCGCTTATCCCCCAAGCATTGTAATTGGTAGCGCGGTTGGGTTACCCACATCCGTATTGATGAGAATCCCGTAATAAGGAGAACACGATCTCTGCTTTGACAAGACGTGTCAAGAAACCACCTCGCGTTATGTGCGGGGCTGGTTAAAGAAAAACGGTTCGAGTAATTACCGGGCATTGGCGTGATGTTGTGCTGCCAAAACGTGTCAGCAGATTAGATTTGTGGAAATATTATTCTCTCTACGGTGGTATGTGGAACTTATTTTGCAGGGTCGGACACTATCCTTATATTCAAATTCTTCCATGGTGTATTCGGAGGAGGAACCCGCCTTGCAATGCCGAAGACAACACTACGCGCCAGACTCATCGTCATTGAAGCCTGGTTCAGGGGCTACTAAGGGAGTCCTGGATTAGGGTGTCCGGACGGCCGGACTATATCCTTTGGCCGGACTGTTGGACTATGAAGACACAAGATTGAAGACTTTGTCCTGTGTCCGGATGGGACTGTACTTGGCGTGGAAGGCAAGCTAGGCAATACGGATATGTATATCTCCTCCTTTGTAACCGACCTTGTGTAACCCTAGCCCCCTCCGGTGTCTATATAAACCGGAGGGTTTTAGTCTGTAGGACAACAGACAATCATACCATAGGCTGGCTTCTAGGGTTTAGCCTCTCCGATCTCGTCGTAGATCAACTCTTGTACTACTCATATTATCAAGAATAAATCAAGCAGGACGTATGGTTTTACCACCATCAAGAGGGCCCGAACCTGGGTAAAACATCGTGTCCCCTGCCTCCTGTTACCATCCGCCTTAGACGCACAGTTCAGGACCCTCTACTCGAGATCCGCCTGTTTTGACACCGACAACACCCCTGCAGGGTTGTAAATAATCTATTCGAATAGCCACGTCCACGTTAAAGGAATTTTGGGTTGCCTATACAGTTCATACACAAGTGAAAGTGGATACTCTAAAATGTACAAGATAAGCATGAGTGATATGGATCGCCTTCTCGTAGGGAGACGGGAGCGGATCCATAGTGGTGTATTGATATGGTGAATGTGTGGACTCGTGTGTGCCACCACAAAAGATTTACTTGCAGTCATAGTTTAGGATAGCCACTGAGTCCAAGCTGGCTTGCTGCAGTTAAACTCCACCACCCCCTTTGTTGTTACTGATGCATATGTAGCTAGTTCTGATGTAAGTCTTGCTAGGTACATTTGTACTCATGTTTGCTTAATTTATGTTTTTGTAGAGAGACTTCAGTCTCGCTAGTAGTTCCGCATGGACTTTGACGTTTAGCTTGTTACCTCAGCTACGATCTTGTGCCCTCGACAGGATCTTGTAGATAGTCAGGCTTCTCAGCCTTTTCATTTGTACTTGTCTGTACTCAGACAAGTTAAGCTTCCGCTTGTGCTTGTTGCTTGTATGACTTGAATGCTGGGTCATCAGACCCATGTTTGTAATATCTGGCTCTTCAGAGCCTAATGAATAAATACTTTGAGTTGTAGAGTTTTGTTGTGATGCCATGTTGTATTCACACATATCGAGCATATTGTGTGTATGATTTGAAATGTTTGGTATGTGTGGGATCCGACAACCTAGTTGTTTATCCTTGGTAGCCTCTCTTACCGGGAAATGTCTCCTAGTGCTTCCACTCAGCAATGGTAGCTTGCTACTTCTCCAGAACACCTAGGCTGGCCGGCATGTGTCCTTCTTCATTCCTATGTCTGTCCCTTCGGGGAAATGTCACGCAGTGTCTACCAGAGTCCTGTTAGCCCAGCTGCTACATCCCGGATTCACTCGCTGATGACCGACACGTTCGTTGCTGGGTCATGTATGCCTGTCCCTATACGTTAGTGCCACCTTGGGTTTACGACTAGTCATGTCGGCCCGAGTTCTCTGTCATATGGATGCTAGCGACACTATCATATACGTGAGCCAAAAGGCATAAATGGTCCCGGGCCAGGTAAGGTGGTACCCGTGGGAATACCGTGCGTGAGGTGGCAAAGTGATATGATGTGTTACATGCTAGATCGGTGTGACTTAGGATCGGGGTCCTGACACTACATGGTAGCTAAATAGCATCTCTTAGTTGTTGTGATTAATTGTTGCGTTTAGAGACAGAAATCAAGGCTTTCATTGGAGGAAGGACCGGTCAAGTTTCTCCTTTGCCTCCAATCTACTTGCACCTTGGTCCCGCTGCACCTTCTAACGTGACTTATTACACCTAGACAGAGGGATTAGTACGAGATACAGTGGCACACTGACTTAGGTCGAATACAAGTGCCCAAAATTGTGTGCATGTTATAATAAGGATTCACTTAAAATAGTATGTGAGCGAACAGAGGGATCAATTGGACAGTGTTCACAAGCAGTAGCGATATGTGTGAGGCAAGATACACTGCTGGCGCATTTAAGTTTTCCTATTAATTTGTTTGTTTCACCCTTTGACTGGTGGGATCCAATGTACTACATGGAGAGAGGTAAGGTGACTAAGGCTGCATTATTTCTGTACTACTAACACTGCTTTAAATTCGAAAAGACCTTACCACCAAAGCCACATGACACGATTATGATTTCAATCCCAATGACTCCCACACAAAAAAACACGTCATGCTTGTCACACGAATGCAGGAATGTATAAAAGGTTACTTTCCTCTCGCTAAACATAACATGAGAGTGGTGTAGCTGGTTAGCTTGTTTGCTCATCAAACTTGAGGTCTCGGGTTCGATAATCGCACTTGAGCATAATTTTGTTGTTTTCTAGGGTTTGCACTCTTCACACTCTCTCCACTATATATATACACGCTGAAGCCTCAATGCTTGTAGTTGCTCTCTTCACACTATCTCACCCTCTTCAGATCTAAACAAGACTTCATTGGCCTCTCTCTCTCCCCTCACTTCTGGTCAAAGAGCCGGCAGGATCCGTCCGCTGGGAAGGGAAGGAATCCACTGCCGGCGCAGCTGTTCTCTTTCACCTAGCGGCGGCGCGGGAGGGCCTCCGACCCCTTCTTCCTTGCCGCCGTACATAGTGTGGGCAGAACAGCCTCCGGTCGCGCACCGAACCACACCCCAAGAACCTTAAGGTATAATTTACTTATTCCACATGCATTGCTCTAGCTACATGTGGCCTTTTTCCGCTTCTGCACTCGAATCTTGGTGTTGGATCAAACAGGAAAGTAGTGGGGAAATTTGTATAGCATGCATCTAGGATGTGGTTCAAAGAGGAAATGAATGGGGGAAGTAGTGGGGAAAGTTCTATCGCATGAATCTAGGATGTCGTTCAAAAAGGGAAGGAAGGGGGGAAAGTAGTGGGGAAAGTTGTATAGCATGAATCTAGGATGTGGCTCAAAGAGGAAAGGAAGGGGGGAAAGTTGTATAGCATGAATCTAGGACGTGGTTCAAAGAGGAAAGGAAGGGGGAAGTACTAGTACAGATTGGCTATCCAGCACCTACATTGGTCGAAAAGGGAAAAGAATGACAAACATAGTATGCACATCTGTAACAAACTGATCTTTTTGTTTTCGGGACAAGGTTGTAGAGTTTCAGCAGGACTAGATTTGATGCGCTCACATAGGGAAAGGTGTCTAAAGATAACAAAACTGGGACCAACACAAATATGCTCCTTGGTTGTTTGTTCTTTGTTGCAACAGACTGTGCATCACCCCTTCATACATCGGTAGATGCACATGGTGATGGTGAGTCCATTGTCCCGTGCAACTCTTTAGCTGTTGTTAATCTAAGGCCATGTTTGGTTAAAAAGTCCTAGGACTTTTTTAGTCCCAACTAAGAAGTCCCTAGTCTCTACCTGCTTAGTTCCAAGGACTATACATGGACTAGAGGTTATTAAATGACATGCTAAAAGACCATGTTACCCCTAGAAATGAACTAATAGAGATAAGGTGCGACGCGGGGCGGGGGCAACTGTTGGGAAAAGTCCCAAAAAGATTCTCCCTCGGGGTCTTCTTTCTTTAGTCCCAAATGCCCACTTTTAGTCCCTAAAAGTCCCTCCTGTTTGGTTTAGATGGGACTGAAAGGCACTTTTTTTAGTCCCTACACCAAAAAAACCTGTAAACAAACACCCTCTAATAATGTCGCTGGAAAATTGATGCAATGCCATAGTTAAAAGCAAATTACATGTTTAACGAATTTTATTGTTAATATAATCTCTCTGTTAATATGAATCAATGCCAACGTTTTAGAAATGCTACTATCTTGCTTTATTTCCCAATTAGATAAGTTAGATGCTTCTTTTTGCACCTCTGTGTAAACAAGGTTATCTACTTCACCTCGTTGCTATTGTGACCTTTTGTTGCACTGCTGCTACCTCTTGAGCACTGCGTTGGTTTTTCCCCGAAGAGGAAGGGATGATGCAGTAGAGTAGCGTAAGTATTTCCCTCAGTTTTTAAGAACCAAGGTATCAATCCAGTAGGACGCTACGCACGAGTCCCTCGTACCTGCACCAAACAAATAAGTCTTCCCAACCAACGCGATAAGGGGTTGTCAATCCCTACATGGCCACTTACGAGAGTGAGATCTGATAGATATGATAAGATAATATTTTTGGTACTTTTATGATAAAGATGCAAAGTAAAATAAAAGCAAAGTAGAAAAGCAAGGTAAATAACTAAGTATAGGAAGATTAATATGATGAAGATAGACCCGGGGGCCATAGGTTTCACTAGTGGCTTCTCTCCAGAGCATAAGTATTCTACGGTGGGAGAACGAATTACTGTTGAGCAATTGACAGAAATGAGCATAGTTATGAGAATATCTAGGCATGATCATGTATATATGCATCACGTCTGAGACAAGTAGACCGACTCCTGCCTGCATCTACTACTATTACTCCACTCATCGACCGCTATCCAGCATGCATCTAGAGTATTAAGTTAATGAAAACAGAGTAACGCCTTAAGCAAGATGACATGATGTAGAGGGATAAACTCATGCAATGTGATGAAAACACCATCTTGTTATCCTCGATGGCAACAATACAATACGTGCCTTACTGCCCCTACTGTCACTGGGAAAGGATACCACAAGATTGAACCCAAAGCTAAGCACTTCTCCCATTGCAAGAAAGATCAATCTAGTAGGCCAAACCAAACTGATAATTCGAAGAGACTTGCAAAGATAACCAATCATACATAAAAGAATTCAGAGAAGATTCAAATATTGTTCATAGATAGAATTGATCATAAACCCACAATTCATCGATCTCAACAAACACCCCGCAAAAAGAAGATTACATCGAATAGATCTCCACAAGAGAGGGGCAGAACATTGTATTGAGATCCAAAAAGAGAGAAAAAGCCATCTAGCTAATAACTATAGACCCGTAGGTTTGAGGTGAACTACTCAGACTTCATCGGAGGGGCTATGGTGATGATGTAGAAGCACTCAATGATCGATGCCCCCTCCGGCGGAGCTTCGGAGCAGGCCCGAAGATGGGATCTCGTGGATACAGAAAGTTGCGGCGGTGGAATTAGGGTTTTGGCTCCGTATCTGATCGTTTGGGGGTACGTAGGTATATATAGGAGGAAGGAGTATGTCGGTGGAGCAACAGGGGGCCTATGAGGGTGGAGGGTGCGCCTGGGGGGTAGGCGCGCCCCCTACCTCGTTGCCTCCTCTTTTGTTTCTTTACATAGGGTCCAAGTCCTCTGGATCATGTTCGGTGAGAAAATCACGTTCCCGAAGTTTTCATTCCGTTTGGACTCCGTTTGATATTCTTTTTCTTCGAAACCCTAAAATAGGCAAAAAAACAGCAATTCTGGGATGGGCCTCCGGTTAATAGGTTAGTCCCAAAAATAATATAAAAGTTGATAATAAAGCCCAATAATGTCCAAAACAGTAGATAATATAGCATGGAGAAATCAAAAATTATAGATACGTTGGAGACGTATCAAGCATCCCCAAGCTTTCCTACTCGTCCTCGAGTAGGTAAATGATAAAAACAGAATTTTTGATGCAGAGTGCTACTTGGCATAATTTTAATGTAATTCTTCTTAATTGTGGTATGAATATTCAGATCTGAAAGATTCAAGATAAAAGTTTAATATTGAAATAAAAATAATAATACTTCAAGCATACTAATAAAGCAATCATGTCTTCTCAAAATAAAATGGCCAAAGAAAGTTATCCCTACAAAATCATATAGTCTGGCTATGCTCTATCTTCACCACACAAAGTATTTAAATCATGCACAACCCCGATGACAAGCTAAGCAATTGTTTCATACTTTTGAAATTCTCAAAACTTTTTCAATCTTCACGCAATAGATGAGCATGAGCCATGGATATAGCACTATAGGTGGAATAGAATGGTGCTTGTGGAGAAGACAAAAAGGGAGAAGATAGTCTCACATCAACTAGGAGAATCAACGGGCTATGGAGATGCCCATCAATAGATATCAATGTGAGTGAGTAGGGATTGCCATGCAACGGACGCACTAGAGCTATAAGTATATGAAAGATCAACAAAAGAAACTAAGTGGGTGTGCATCCAACTCGCTTGCTCACGAAGACCTAGGGCAATTTGAGGAAGCCCATCATTGGAATATACAAGCCAAATTTTATAATGAATTCCCACTAGTATATGAAAGTGACGAAATGAGAGACTCTCTACTATGAAGATCATGGTGCTACTTTGAAGCACAAGTGTGGTAAAAGGATAGTAGCATTGCCCCTTCTCTCTTTTTCTCTCATTTTTGTATTTGGGCCTTTTCTCTTTTTTTCGTCCGGAGTCTCATCCTAACTTGTGGGGGAATCATAGTCTCCATCATCCTTTCCTCACTTGGGACAATGCTCTAATAATGATGATCATCACACTTTTATTTTCTTACAACTCAACAATTACAACTCGATACATAGAACAAAATATGACTCTATATGAATGCCTCCGGCGGTATACCGGGATATGCAATGACTCATGAGTGACATGTATGAACGAATTATGAACGGCGGCTTTGCCACAAATACAATGTCAACTACATGATCATGCTAAGCAATATGACAATGATGGAGTATGTCATAATAAATGGAACGGTGGAAATTTGCATGGCAATATATCTCAGAATGGCTATGGAAATGCCATAATAGGTAGGTATGGTGGTTGTTCTGAGGAAGGTATATGGTGGGTGTATGATACCAGCGAAAGGTGCGCGGTATTAGAGAGGCTAGCAATGGTGGAAGGGTGAGAGTGCGTGTAATCCATGGACTCAACATTAGTCATAAAGAACTCATATACTTATTGCAAAGATCTCCAAGTTGTCAAAGCAAAGTATTACGCGCATGCTCCTAGGGGGGTAGATTGGTAGGAAAAGACCATCACTCGTCCCCAACCGCCACTCATAAGGAAGGCAATCAATAAATAAATCATGCTCCGACTTCATCACATAACGGTTCACCATACGGTCATGCTACGGGAATCACAAACTTTAACACAAGTATTTCTCAAATTCACAACTACTCAACTAGCATAACTTTAATATCACCATCCTCATATCTCAAAACAATTATCAAGCATCAAACTTCTCATAGTATTCAACACACTCATAAGAAAGTTTTATTATTATTCTTGAATACCAAGCATATTAGGATTATTTAAGCAAATTACCATGCTATTTAAGACTCTCAAAATAATCTAAGTGCAGCATGAGAGATTAATAGTTTCTACAAAACAAATCCACCACCGTGCTCTAAAAGATATAAGTGAAGTACTAGAGCAAAACTATATAACTGAAATGATATAAGCGAAGCACATAGAGTACTCTAACAAATTCCAAATCATGTATGGCTCTCTCAAAAGATGTGTACAGCAAGTATGATTGTGGTAAACTAACAAATAAAGACTAAAATAATACAAGACACTCCAAGCAAAACACATATCATGTGGTGAATAAAAATATAGCTCCAAGTAAAGTTACCGATAGAAGTAGACGAAAAGAGGGGATGCCTTCCAGGGAATCCCCAAGCTTTGGCTTTTAGGTTTCCTTAGATTATCTTGGGGGTTCCATGGGAATCCCCAAGCTTTGGCTCTTGCCACTCCTTGTTCCATAATCCATCAAATCTTTACCCAAAACTTGAAAACATCACAACACAAAACTTAAAGTAGAAAATCTCGTGAGCTCCATTAGCGAAAGAAAACAAAAGACCAATTCAAGGTAATGTAATGAACTCATTATTTAGTTATATTGGTGTTAAACCTACTATATCTCAACTTCTCTATGGTTTATAAACTATTTTACTAGCCATAGATTCATCAAAATAAGCAGACAACACACGAAAAACAGAATTTGTCAAAAACAGAACAGTCTGTAGTAATCTGTAGCTAGCGCAAAATCTGGAACCCCAAAAATTCTAAAATAAATTGATGGACGTGAGTAATTTATCTATTAATCATCTGCAAAAAATAATTAACTAAATAGCACTTTCCAAATAAAAATGGCATTAGTTCACGTAAGCGCTAAAGTTTCTGTTTTTTACAGCAAGATATCAAGACTTTCCCCAAGTCTTCCCAATGGTTCTACTTGGCACAAACACTAATTAAACACAACAAACACAACCTAAACAGAGGCTAGATAAGTTATTTATTACTAAATAGGAGCAAAAAGCAAGGAATAAAAATAAAATTGGGTTGCCTCCCAACAAGCGCTATCGTTTAACGCCCCTAGCTAGGCATAAAAGGCAAGGATAGATCTAGGTATCGCCATAATAGTAAGATAGATCATTAAAACTCATTTCATATTCTCAGCAGCAAGTTTTCTTTGAGGCAAGAAAAAGTAATCATAAGGGATAAATTTAATGGGGCAAAAATCCGCAAGATAAACCTTGGGAGGTATAGGTTCCTCCTTTGGTCCTTCGTATTGCACAACCAATTCATCATTATAAGCATTCTTTTGACAAAACTTTGTGAGCCTATATTCAAGAGAATATCCTAGTTCATTATTTCGACTGCCCAAATCATCATTAAGCTCAGAAATTCTATCAACTAAGACATTGGTAGGAACCCTTTTTCTAAGATTTTCATTGAAAGAAACATAGTCTAGTGATTGAAAACGCATTATTGCTTCTTGATCAAAGAGGATAGCCTCTATGGGAGGACGGCAAGCGTCTACCCTATAATGCGCAAAGATTTCTTTGGCTTCTTTTATTATGAATCTAAACTCATGAGCCAAAAAGATAGTAGCGACACGCTTAACAGAAGAATGCTCAATATTAGAAAATTCTAGGAAAATCCTTTGAATGCAAGGATGCAAGTCAATGAATTGTCTTTCAAGTTCAACTACAAGCATGGCAATAGCGTCCGCAAGACTACTAGTTCTATGAAGGATAGAACTACCCATAGAAGGTAAAGCACCGGCACAAGTAAAGAAATCTTGAATAACTCCTTTTCCAATAACATTACCACTACCAACACGCAATTTTTTTTGTATGTAAGATGGGGGGTTCTTTAACAGGAGCATCAAGATTTTTCATGACATTATTATTGTCCATATCGACAATAATTTCCCCTATTTCAGACATAACGGCAGAAAGTGCAAAGGGCAAAAAGAGGCAAACGGGAAAAGAGAGGGAGGATAGAGAGAGAGGGCGAATAAAACGGCAGGGGTGAAGTGGGGGAGAGGAAAACGAGAGGCAAATGGCAAATAATGTAATGCGGGAGATAGGGATTGTGATGGGTACTTGGTATATTGACTTTTGAGTAGACTCCCTGGCAACGGCGCCAGAAATCCTTCTTGCTACCTCATGAGCACTACGTTGGTTTTTCCCCGAAGAGGAAGGGATGATGCAGCAGAGTAGCGTAAGTATTTCCCTCAGTTTTTGAGAACCAAGGTATCAATCGAGTAGGAGGCTACGTGTGAGTCCCTCATACCTGCACAAAACAAATAAATCCTCGCAACCAACGCGATAAGGGGTTGTTGTAACGCCCCGAGACCGATGTGCCAGGTGTCCTCCAGTTATTCGTTGTTGTTGCCTTGTCATTGCTTGCGTGTCATGCATTCCATATCATGTCATCATGTGCATTTCATTTGCATACATGTTCGTCTCATGCATCCGAGCATTTTCCCCGTTGTCCGTTTTGCAATCCGTCGCTCCTATGTCACCCGGTTTCCCTTTCTACCTCTTTTCGTGTGCGGGCGTTAAACGTTTTCGGATTGGACCGAGACTTGTCATGTGGCCTTGTTTTACTACCGGTAGACCACCTGTCAAGTTTCGTGTCATTTGGACTTCGTTTGATACTCCAACGGTTAACCGAGGGACCGAAAAGGCGTCGTGTGTGTTGCAGCCCAACACCCCTCCAAAGTGGCCCAAAACCCTCCTAAACCTCCTCCATCATCTAGAGCGTTCGATCACGACCATGTGGCTGAAAACCGCACCTCATTTGGAGCCTCCTAGCTCCGTCTACCTATAAATATGTGATCTCCTCCCAAAATTCGCGGTCTAACCCTAGCCTCCCTCTTCCTCGCGCCACCGGACGCGTCTTCGTCACCGCCGGACATGTCCGGTCCTCAGCGTCGCCGCCCGCAGCCAATCTGGCCTCGCCACATGGCACTCCTCCGCGGCCCGCCACCGCAGCCCGCCAGGACCATCGCGGGCCCGCGGGGCCCAACTGCCGCCGCCCCGCGCCTGTCATCCCCGCCGCCATGCCTGAGGCGCCGCCTCTGCGTCTCCGCGCCGCGCCGCCATGCGCCCCACCGGCGATCGGCTCACCACCTCATCATCGAGAAAGCGCCAACCCTGCCGCCGCCTCCTCTCACCGGCCGGCGCCTTCGCCGCCTAGAACGTCGAGCCCGCCGCCGTCGATCTCCGTCGCCCGCGCCGCCGTCCAGCGCCAGCGCCGCCACCAGCTCCGGCCGACGACCATGGCCGCCTCCTCCTCTCCTCGACCTCGGTGCAACTCCGGCCGGCGAACCTCGGGAAGCCCGCCGCTATAGTGCCCGCGAGATCCAGATCTGGATCTGAAAATATCTCGGGGTTGACTTTTTCTCTCCTAACCCTAACATTTTGCATACTTTGACATGCCATAACTCTACATCCGTAGCTCTGATTCGTGCGTGTAGCATATCAAAATGTTCGTCTCGATGAGTACATCATTTCATCTCATTGCATCATTTTCCTTTGAGCTCATCTTGATGCCCGAAATGCTGTTGGAAGAGGGCTATGTGAGGAATATGTCAGATCTATTTCAGCAAATGGCACTTTGTCATTTTTGCAATGATTAATGTGTGCATGATATAATCCCGAGCTCTAAATGTGTTTTGTTTAATGCCATACCATCTTTACAGAGGTGCTTGCCATGTATTTTTTGTGATCTTTGTGCTGACTAGCACAAGCATGCAAAGTAGCGTAATCGTTGATGCTGTTTTCAGGGACTTAGAATTTCACTAAGTCCTTGTCCTGTTTTTGTTTTTATGCCATATGTTCATGTTGTTTCCTAGTGATACGTGCCTCTTTTGAGGATGATCAGTAAGGATGTTTTCTTAATATTGTGGTGCTCTATCCATCCGTGTCTTTGTTTGCATTTATGGAGCACCCTAGCTTGAGTCAATCGAGCTCTACTTTTGCTATAAAATGTTCCTGGCAGATTGTTAACTTGTTTAGTGATTTTGTCGAGGTTGTTGCTATTGATCCGTGCATGCTATGTTGTTGTTATTGCCATGTATAGCTTCTATGCCATGTCTTCTTGACGGGTATATGCTTAGTTTGTCAATCCATGCTATGTAGTGAGTGCATCGAGCTCGTAAACATGCCTACTTGTTAATCTGTTTGCATGCTCCAGTTTTTCACTAAGTCTGAATCTGTTTATGTTTTTGCTATGTTCACATGCTTGCAATTGTATTCTCTGATCCCTTTTGGCTCATGGTCACTAAGGGACTTTTGTTATATGCTTAGAGTAGCTTCATGCCATGCCTTGCTTTGCCATGATATGTTCCTGTAGCTTGTAGTTTTCATGCTCTAAACATTTCTTCCTGATGATAAATTCCTGATATCCTGTTTATTTCACTAACTCTGAAACCTGTAATCATTTGCACTTTTGCCATGCTTGTTTGAACCTGTTAATGAGTGAATTAGCCATAGCTTAGTGTTCATCTTTTGTAAAGCTTCTTGAGTGGATCCCTGACATGTATTTTGTTGTCATGTTGGAGTGTTGTAGCATGTTGTTCTTGATGCATTTAGATGGCTACTTGCTGTTTATCGTAGACCGGTGCCATATTTGTTTTGCTTGCCATTTCCAAACCGTGCATCCGATTCCGGTGATCTTTATATCGATTTCAACCGAAATCACCTCACCTTTCCAGTGGCACTCTTGGATTTCCAAGTTGAGGGCAGGTTCAATCTTTCCTTTCAAAATCATGCATATGCATCACATACCGCATCCCGCATATCATGCCATGTTCATGTGTTGGTTATTTACTATGTTGTGTGCTTCTTTCCGGTGTTGCTTCTTCGGGTTGGTTCCAATAATGTCGCGTTTGTGAGGACCCATTCGTCTACGTCCGTTTGCCTTCTTCATGGACTCGTTCTTCTTCCTTGCGGGATTTCAGGCAAGAGGACCATACCCTCGAAATCACTTCTATCTTTGCTTGCTAGCTGCTCGCTCTTTTGCTATGCCTATGCCGTGATACCTACCACTTGCTTATCATGCCTCCCATATTGTTAAGCCAAGCCTCTAACCACCTTGTCCTAGCAAACCATTGTTTGGCTATGTTACCGCTTTGCTTAGCCGCTCTTATAGCGTTGTTAGTTGTAGGTGAAGATTGGAGTTTGTTCCTTGTTGGAACATGGATATTTTGTTGGGATATCACAATATCTCTTATTTAATTAATGCATCTATATACATGGTAAAGGGTGGAAGTCTCGCCCTTATGCATGGTGTTTTGTTCCACTCTTGCCGCCCTAGTTTCCGACATATCGGTGTTATGTTCCCGGATTTTGTGTTCCTTACGCGGTTGGGTTATAATGGGAACCCCTTGACAGTTTACCTTGAATAAAACTCCTCCAGCAATGCCCAACATTGGTTTTACCATTCGCCACCTAGCCTTTTCTTTCCCTTGGGTTCTGCAGACTCAAGGGTCATCATTATTTAAACCCCCCCCCCCGGGGCCAGTGCTCCTCTGAGTGTTGGTCCAAACTAGAGCCCCATGCAGCGCCACCTCGGGGAAACTCGAGGGCTGGTTTTAGTTGTACGGATTGCTCATGTGAGTGTGCCCTGAGAACTAGATAAGTGCAGCTCCTATTGGGATTTGTCGGCTCATTCGGGCGGTGTTGCTGGACTTGTTTTACCATTGTCGAGATGTCTTGTAACCTGGATGCCGAGTCTGATCGGAATGTATTGGGAGAAGGAATATCCTTCTTTGACCGTGAGAGCTTGTGATGGGCTAAGTTGGGACACCCCTGCAGGGATTTGAACTTTCGAAACTCGTGCCTGCGGTTATGGGCAGATGGGAATTTGTTAATGTTCGGTTGTAGAAAACCTGAAGTTTATCTTAATTAATATACATCAACCGCGTGTGTAACCATGATGGTCTATTCTCGGCGGAGTCCGGGAAGTGAACACGGTGTTGGAGTTATGCTTGACGTAGGTTGTTATACGATCACTTCTTGATCATAGTTGTTCGACCGTGCTTTTGCCTTCTCTTCTCGCTCTCATTGGCGTATGTTAGCCACCATATATGCTAGTCGCTTGCTGGAGCTCCACCTCATACCTTTACCTTACCCATAAGCTTAAATAGTCTTGATTGCGCGGGTGTGAGATTGCTGAGTCCCCATGACTCACAGATACTTCCAAAACCAGTTTGCAGGTGCCGATGTTACCGAGCAGGTGACGCAACCAAGCTCAGGAGGAGCTCGATGAATATCTTGTCCTTTGTGTTGTTTCGTTCCAGTTGATCAGTAGTGGAGCCTAGTTGGGACGATCGGGGATCTGTGTAGCATTTGGGGTAGTCTTATTTTATTTTGAGTTCCGTAGTTGGACCTTGATTGTATCTGGTTGATGTAATGCTTTATTCATGTATTTGTGTGAAGTGGAGATTGTAAGCCAACTATGTATCTTTTCCCTTATTGTATTACATGGGTTGTTTGCGAAGATTACCTCACTTGCGATGTTGCTTTCAATGCGGTTATGCCTCTAAGTCGTGCTTCGACACGTGGGAGATATAGCCGCATCAAGGTCGTTACAGTTGTCAATCCCTACACGGCCACTTATGAGAGTGAGATCTGATAGATATGATAAGATAATATTTTTCGTATTTTTATGATAAAGATGCTAAGTAAAATTTAAGCAAAGTAAAAACCAAGGTAAATAACTAAGTATTGGAAGATTAATATGATGAAGATAGACCCGGGGGCCATAGGTTTCACTAGTAGCTTCTCTCAAGAGCATAAGTATTCTACGGTGGGTGAACGAATTACTGTTGATCAATTGACAGAATAGAACATAGTTATGAGAATATCTAGGCATGATCATGTATATAGGCATCACGTCCGAGACAAGTAGACCGACTCCTGCCTGCATCTACTACTATTACTCCACTCATCGACCGCTACCCAGCATGCATCTAGAGTATTAAGTTAATGAAAACAGAGTAATGCCTTAAGCAAGATGACATGATGTAGAGGGATAAACTCATGCAATATGATGAAAAACCCATCTTTTTATCCTCGATGGCAACAATACAATACGTGCCTTGCTGCCCCTACTATCACTGGGAAAGGTCACCGCAAGATTGAACCCAAAGCTAAGCACTTCTCCCATTGCAAGAAAGATCAATCTAGTAGGCCAAACCAAACTGATAATTCGAAGAGACTTGCAAAGATAACCAATCATACATAAAAGAATCCAGAGAAGATTCAAATATTGTTCATAGATAGACTAGATCATAAACCCACAATTCATCGGTCTCAACAAACACACTGCAAAAAGAAGATTACATCGAATAGATCTCCACAAGAGAGGGGGAGAACATTGTATTGAGATCCATCAAGAGAGAAGAAGCCATCTAGCTAATAACTATGGACCCGTAGGTCTGTGGTGAACTACTCACACTTCATCGGAGGGGCTATGGTGATGATGTAGAAGCCCTCCGTGATCGATGCCCCCTCCAGCGGAGCTCCGAAACAGGCCCTAAGATGGGATCTCGTGGATACAGAAAGTTGCAGCGGTGGAATTAGGGTTTTGGCTCCGTATCTGATCGTTTGGGGGTATGTAGGTATATATAGGAGGAAGGAGTGCGTCGGTGGAGCAACATGGGCCCCACGAGGGTGGAGGGTGCGCCTGGGGGGTAGGCGCGCCCCCCTACCTTGTGCCTTGATCATAAACCCACAATTCATCGGTCTCAACAAACACACTGCAAAAGAAGATTACATAGAATAGATCTCCTCAAGAGAGGGGGAGAACTTTGTATTGAGATCCAAAAAGAGAGAAGAAGCCATCTAGCTAATAACTATGGACCTGTAGGTCTGAAGTAAACTACTCACACTTCATTGGAGGGGCTATGGTGTTAATGTAGAAGCCCTCCGTGATCGATGCCCCCTCCGGTGGTGAAGGAAATATGCCCTAGAGGCAATAATAAAGTTATTATTTATTTCCTCATATCATGATAAATGTTTATTATTCGTGTTAGAATTGTACTAACCGGAAACATAATACATGTGTGAATACATAGACAAACAGTATGTCACTAGTATGCCTCTACTTGACTAGCTCATTGATCAAAGATGGTTAAGTTTCCTAGCCATTGACATTGGTTGTCATTTGATTAACGGGATCACATCATTAGGAGAATGATGTGATTGACTTGACCCATTCCGTTATCCTAGCACCTGATCGTTTAGTATGTTTCTATTGCTTTCTTCATGACATATACATGTTCCTATGCCTATGAGATTATGCAACTCCCGTTTACCGGAGGAACACTTTGTGTGCTACCAAACATCACAACATAACTGGGTGATTATAAAGGTGCTCTACAGGTGTCTCTGAAGGTACTTGTTGGGTTGGCGTATTTCGAGATTAGGATTTGTCACTCCAATTGTCGGAGAGGTATCTCTGGGCCCTCTCAGTAATGCACATCACTTAAGCCTTGCAAGCATTGCAACTAATGAGTTAGTTGCGGGATGATGTATTACAGAACGAGTAAAGAGACTTGCCGGTAACGAGATTGAACTAGGTATTGAGATACCGACGATCAAATCTCGGGCAAGTAACATACCCATGACAAAGGGAACAACATATGTTGTTATGCGGTCTGACAGATAAAGATGTTCGTAGAATATGTGGGAGCCAATATGAGCATCCAGGTTCCGCTATTGGTTATTGACCGGAGATGTGTCTCGGTCATGTATACATAGTTCTCAAACCCGTAGGGTCCGCACGCTTAACGTTTCGATGACAGTTATATTATGAGTTTATATGTTTTTATATACCGAAGGTTGTTCGGAGTGCCGGATGTGATCACGGACATGACGAGGAGTCTCGAAATGGTCGAGACATGAAGATTGATATATTGGAAGCCTATGTTTGGATATCGGAAGTGTTTCGGGTGAAATCGGGATTTTACCGGAGTACCGGAGGTTACCGGAACCCCCCGGGAAGTTCATGGGCCATAGTGGGCCTTAGTGGAAGAGAGGAGAGGCGGCCAGGGTAAGGGCCGCATGCCCCTCCCCCTAGTCCGAATATGACAAGGAGAGGGGGTGGCGCCCCCTTTCCTTCTTCTCCTCCACCTCTTTCCCCCCAAGTCCTAATCCAACTAGGAAAAGGGAGGGAGTCCTACTCCCGGTGGGAGTAGGACTCCTCCTGGCGCGCCCCCTCTCCTGGCCGGCCGCACCCCCTTGCTCCTTTATATACAGGGGCAGGGGGGCACCGTAGAGACACAACAATTGATCGTTTGATCTTTTAGCCGTGTGCGGTGCCCCCCTCCACCATAGTCCACCTCGATAATACTGTAGCGGTGCTTAGGCGAAGCCCTGCGTCGGTAGAACATCATCATCGTCACCCCGCTGTCGTGCTGACGAAACTCTCCCTCAACACTCGGATGGATCGGATTTCGAGGGACGTCATCGGGCTGAACGTGTGCTGAACTCAGAGGTGCCGTGCGTTCGGTACTTGATCGGTCGGATCGTGAAGACGTACGACTACATCAACCACGTTGTGCTAACGCTTCCGCTTTCGGTCTATGAGGGTACGTGGACAACACTCTCCCCTCTCGTTGCTATGCATCACCATGATCTTGCGTCTGCGTAGGAAAATTTTGAAATTACTACGTTCCCCAACAGTGGCATCCAAGCCAGGTTTTATGCATAGATGTCATATGCACGAGTAGAACACAAGTGAGTTGTGGGCAATATAAGTCATATTGCTTACCAGCATGTCATACTTTGGTTCGGCGGTATTGTTGGATGAAGCGGCCCGGACAGACATTACGCGTACACTTACGCGAGACTAGTTCTACCGACGTGCTTTGCACACAGGTGGCTGGCGGGTGTCAGTTTCTCCCACTTTAGTTGAACCGAGTGTGGCTACGCCCGGTCCTTGCGAAGGTTAAAAAAGCACCAACTTGACAAACTATCATTGTGGTTTGATGCGTAGGTAAGAACGGTTCTTGCTAAGCCCGTAGCAGCCACGTAAAATTTGCAACAACAAAGTAGAGGACATCTAACTTGTTTTTGCAGGGCATGTTGTGATGTGATGTGGTCAAGACATGATGCTAAATTTTATTGTATGAGATGATCATGTTTTGTAACCGAGTTATGGGCAACTGGCAGGAGCCATATGGTTGTCGCTTTATTGTATGCAATGCAATCGCCCTGTAATGCCTTACTTTATCACTAAGCGGTAGCGATAGTCGTAGAAGCATAATATTGGCGCGACGACAACGATGCTACGATGGAGATCAAGGTGTCGCGCCGGTGATAATGGTGATCATGACGGTGCTTCAGAGATGGAGATCACAAGCACAAGATGATGATGGCCATATCGTATCACTTATATTGATTGCATGTGATGTTTATCTTTTATGCATCTTATCTTGCTTTGATTGATGGTAGCATTATAAGATTGACCGTTGCGAAAGTTCTTCGTGCTGAGACACCACGTGATGATCGGGTGTGATAGGCTCTACGTTCAAATAGAACGGGTGAAAAACAGTTGCACACACAGAATACTCAGGTTAAACTTGACGAGCCTAGCATATAACAGATATGGCCTCGCAACACGGAGACCGAAAGGTCGAGCATGAATCATATAGTAGATATAATCAACATAGTGATGTTCACCATTGAAACTACTCCATCTCACGTCATGATCGGACATGGTTTAGTTGATATGGATCACGTGATCACTTAGAGGATTAGAGGGATGTCTATCTAAGTGGGAGTTCTTAAGTAATATGATTAATTGAACTTCAATTTATCATGAACTTAGTACCTGATAGTATCTTGCTTGTCTATGTTGATTGTAGATAGATGGCTCGTTCTGTTGTTCCATTAAATTTTAATGTGTTCCTTGAGAAAGCAAAGTTGAAAGATGACGGTAGCAATTACACGGACTGGGTCCGTAACTTGAGGATTATCCACATTGGTGCACAGAAGAGTTACATCATGGAAGCACCGCTAGGTGTACCACCTGCACCAGCAACTACAGACATTGTGAATGCCTGGCAGTCACGTGTTGATGACTACTCGATAGTTCAGTGTGCCATGCTTTACGGCTTAGAACCAGGACTTCAACGACGTTTTGAACGTCATGGAGCATATGAGATGTTCCAAGAGTTAAAGTTAATATTTCAAGCAAATGCCCGGATTGAGAGATATGATGTCTCCAATAAGTTCTACAGCTGCAAGATGGAGGAGAATAGTTCTGTCAGTGAGCATATACTCAAGATGTCTGGGTACTGCAATCACTTGATTCAACTGGGAGTTAATCTTCCGGATGATAGCGTCATTGATAGAATTCTCCAATCACTGCCACCAAGCTACAAGAGCTTCGTGATGAACTATAATATGAAAGGGATGGATAAGAGGATTCCCGAGCTCTTCGCAATGCTAAAAAGGCAGCGGAGGTAGAAATCAAGAAGGAGCATCAAGTGTTGATGGTCAATAAGACCACCAGTTTCAAGAAAAAGGGCAAAGGGAAGAAGAAGGGGAACTTCAAGAAGAACAGCAAGCAACTTGCTGCTCAGGAGAAGAAACCCCAAGTCTGGACCTAAGCCTGAGACTGAGTGCTTCTACTGGAAGCAGACTGGTCACTGGAAGCAGAACTGCCCCAAGGATTTGGCAGATAAGTAGGATGGCAAGGTGAACAAAGGTATATGTGATATACATGTTATTGATGTGTACCTTACTAATGCTCGCAGTAGCACCTGGGTATTTGATACTGGTTCTGTTGCTAATATTTGCAACTCGAAACAGGGGCTACGGATTAAGCGAAGATTGGCTAAGGACGAGGTGACGATGCATGGGAAATGGTTCCAAAGTCGATGTGATCGCAGTCGGCACGCTACCTCTACATCTACCTTCGGGATTTAGTATTAGACCTAAATAATTGTTATTTGGTGCCAGCATTGAGAATAATGGTTATTCTATTTATATGGATCTTGTTTGATGCGAGATGGTTATTCATTTAAATCAGAGAATAATGGTTGTTCTATTTATATGAGTAATATCTTTTACGGTCATGCACCCTTGAAGAGTGGTCTATTTTTGTTGAATCTCGATAGTGGTGATACACATATTCATAATATAGAAGCCAAAAGATGCAGAGTTGATAATGATAGTGCAACTTATTTATGGCACTGCCGTTTAGGTCATATCGGTGTCAAGCGCATGAAGAAACTCCATACTGATGGACTTTTGGAACCACTTGATTATGAATCACTTGGTACTTGCGAACCGTGCCTCATGGGCAAGATGACTAAAACGCCGTTCTCTGGTACTATGGAGAGAGCAACAGATTTGTTGGAGATCATACATACAGGTGTATGTGGTCCGATGAATGTTGAGGCTCGTGGAGGATATCGTTATTTTCTCACCTTCACAGATGATTTAAGCAGATATGGGTATATCTACTTAATGAAACATAAGTCTGAAACGTTTGAAAAGTTCAAAGAATTTCAGAGTGAAGTTGAAAATCATCGTAACAAGAAAATAAAGTTTCTAAGATCTGATCGTGGAGGAGAATATTTGAGTTATGAGTTTGGTCTTCATTTGAAACAATGCGGAATAGTTTCGCAACTCACGCCACCCAGAACACCATAGGGTAATGGTGTGTTCGAACGTCGTAATCCTACTTTACTAGATATGGTACAATCTATGATGTCTCTTACTGATTTACCGCTATCGTTTTGGGGTTATGCTTTAGAGACGGCCGCATTCACGTTAAATAGGGCACCATCGAAATCCGTTAAGAAGACGCCTTATGAACTGTGGTTTGGCAAGAAACCAAAGTTGTCATTTCTGAAAGTTTGGGGCTGCGATGCTTATGTGAAAAAGCTTCAACCTGATAAGCTCGAACCCAAATCGGAGAAATGTGTCTTCATAGGATACCCAAAGGAGACTGTTGGGTACACCTTCTATCACAGATCCGAGGGCAAAACTTTTGTTGCTAAATTCGGAGTTTTTCTAGAGAAGGAGTTTCTCTCGAAAGAAGTGAGTGGCAGGAAAGTAGAACTTGATGAGGTAACTGTACCTGCTCCCTTATTGGAAAGTAGTTCATCGCAAAAACCGGTTTCTGCGACACCTACACCAATTAGTGAAGAAGTTAATGATGATGATCATGAAACTTCAGATCAAGTTGTTGCTGAACCTCATAGGTCAACCAGAGTAAGATCCGCACCAGAGTGGTACAGTAATCCTGTTCTGGAAGTTATGTTACTAGACCATGACGAACCTACGAATTATGAAGAAGCGATGGTGAGCCCAGATTCCGCAAAATGGCTTGAGGCCATGAAATCTGAGATGGGATCCATGTATGAGAACAAAGTGTGGACTTCGGTTGAATTGCTCGATGATCGGCAAGCGATTGAGAACAAATGGATCTTCAAGAAGAAGACTGACGCTGACGGTAATGTTACTGTCTATAAAGCTCGACTTGTTGCGAAAGGTTTTCGACAAGTTCAAGGGATTGACTACGATGAGACCTTCTCACCCGTAGCGATGCTTAAGTCTGTCCAAATCATGTTAGCAATTGCCGTATTTTATGATTATGAAATTTGGCAAATGGATGTCAAAACTGCATTCCTGAATGGATTTCTGGAAGAAGAGTTGTATATGATGCAACCGGAAGGTTTTGTTGATCCAAAGGGAGCTAACAAAGTATGCAAGCTCCAGCGGTCCATTTATGGACTGGTGCAAGCCTCTCGGAGTTGGAATAAACGCTTTTATAGTGTGATCAAATCTTTCGGTTTTGTACAGACTTTTGGAAAAGCCTGTATTTACAAGAAAGTGAGTGGGAGCTCTGTAGCATTTCTGATATTATATCTGGATGACATATTTTTGATTGGAAATGATATAGAATTTCTGGATAGCATAAAGGGATACTTGAATAAGAGTTTTTCTATGAAAGACCTCAGTGAAGCTGCTTATATATTGGGCATCAAGATCTATAGAGATAGATCAAGACGTTTAATTGGACTTTCACAAAGCACATACCTTGACAAAGTTTTGAAGAAGTTCAAAATGGATCAAGCAAAGAAAGGGTTCTTGCCTGTGTTACAAGGTGTGAAGTTGAGTAAGACTCAATGCCCGACCACTTCAGAAGATAGAGAGAAAATGAAAGATGCTCCCTATGCTTCAGCCATAGGCTCTATCATGTATGCAATGCTGCGTACCAGATCTGATGTGTGACGTGTTATAAGTCTAGCAGGGAGGTACCAAAATAATCCAGGAGTGGATCACTGGACAGCGGTCAAGACCATCCTGAAATACCCGAAAAGGACTAAGGATATTGTTTCTTGTTTATGGAGGTGACAAAGAGCTCATCGTAAATGGTTACATTGATGCAAGCATTGACACTGATCCGGACGATTCTAAATCGCAAACCGGATACGTGTTTACATTGAACGGTGGAGCTGTCAGTTGGTGCAGTTCTAAACAAAGCGTCATGGCGGGATCTACGTGTGAAGCGGAGTACATAGCTGCTTCGGAAGCAGCAAATGAAGGAGTCTGGATGAAGGAGTTCATATCCGATCTAGGTCTCATACCTAGTGCATCGGGTCCAATGAAAATCTTTTGTGACAATACTGGTGCAATTGCCTTGGTGAAGGAATTCAGATGTCACAAGAGAACCAAGCACATCAAGAGACGCTTCAATTCCATCCGGGATTTAGTCCAGGTGGGAGACATAGAAATTTGCAAGATACATACGGATCTGAATGTTGCAGACCCGTTGACTAAGCCTCTTCCACGAGCAAAACATGATCAGCTCCAAGGCTCCATCGGTGTTAGAATCATTACTTTGTAATCTAGATTATTGACTCTAGTGCAAGTGGGAGACTAAAGGAAATATGCCCTAGAGGAAATAATAAAGTTATTATTTATTTCTTTATATCATGATAAATTTTTATTATTCATGCTAGAATTGTATTAATCGGAAACATAATACATGTGTGGATACATAGACAAACAAAATGTCACTAGTATGCCTCTACTTGACTAGCTCATTGATCAAAGATGGTTAAGTTTCCTAGCCATTGACATGGGTTGTCATTTGATTAACGGGATCACATCATTAGGAGAATGATGTGATTGACTTGACCCATTCCGTTAGCTTAGCACCCGATCATTTAGTATGATGCTATTGCTTTCTTCATGACTTATACATGTTCCTATGACTATGAGATTATGCAACTCCCGTTTACCGGAGGAACACTTTGTGTGCTACCCAACGTCACAACGTAACTGGGTGATTATAAAGGTGCTCTACAGGTGTCTCCGAAGGTACTTGTTGGGTTGGCATAGTTCGAGATTAGGATTTGTCACTCCGATTGTCGGAGAGGTATCTCTGGGCCCTCTTAGTAATGCACAGCACTTAAGCCTTGCAAGCATTGCAACTAATGAGTTAGTTACGGGATGATGTATTACGGAACGAGTAAAGAGACTTTCCGGTAATGAGATTGAACTTGGTATTGAGATACCAACGATCGAATCATGGGCAAGTAACATACCGATGACAAAGGGAACAACGTATGTTGTTATGCCGTCTGACCGATAAACACCTTCGTAGAATATTTGGGAGCCAATATGAGCATCCAGGTTCCACTATTCGTTATTGACCGGAGACGTGTCTTGGTCATGTTTACATAGTTCTCGAACCTGTAGGGTCCGCACGCTTAACGTTTCAATGACAGTTATATTATGAGTTTATATGTTTTGATGTACCGAAGGTTGTTCGGAGTGCCGGATGTGATCACGGACATGACAAGGAGTCTCGAAATGGTCGAGACATGAAGATTGATATATTGGAAGCCTATGTTTGGATATCGGAAGTGTTCCGGGTGAAATTGGGATTTTACCGGAGTACCGGGAAGTTACCGGAACCCACCGGGAAGTTAATGGGCCATTGTGGGCCTTAGTGGAAGAGAGGAGAGGCGGCCAGGGCAAGGGCCGCGCGCCCCTCCCCCCTAATCCAAATAGGACAAGGAGAGGGGCGGCGCCCCCCTTTCCTTCTTCTCCTCCACCTCTTTCCCCACAAGTCCTAATCCAACTAGGAAAAGGAAGGGAGTCCTACTCCCGATGGTAGTTGGACTCCTCCTGGCGCGCCCCCTCTCCTGGACAGCCGCACCCCCCCTTGGTCCTTTATAAACAGGTGCATGGGGCACCTTAGAGACACAACAATTGATCATTTGATCTTTTAGGCGTGTGCGGTGCCCCCCTCCACCATAGTCCACCTCGATAATACTGTAGCGGTGCTTAGGCGAAGCCCTGCGTCGGTAGAACATCATCATTGTCACCACGCCATCGTGCTGACGAAAATCTCCCTCAACACTTGACTGTATCGGATTTGAGGGACGTCATCGGGCTGAACGTGTGCTGAACTCGGAGGTGTCGTGCGTTCAGTACTTGATCGGTTGGATCGTGAAGACGTACGAATACATCAACCACATTGTGCTAACGCTTCAGCTTTCGGTCTACGAGGGTACGTGGACAACACTCTCCCCTCTCGTTGCTATGCATCACCATGATCTTGCATGTGCGTACGAAAATTTTGAAATTACTACGTTCCCCAACAGGCGGAGCTCCGGAAAAGGCCCCAAGATGGGATCTCGTGGATACAGAAAGTTACATCGGTGGAATTAGGGTTTTGGCTCCGTATCAGGTAGTTTGGGGGTATGTTGGTATATATAGGAGGAAGGAGTATGTCGGTGGAGCAACAGGGGGCCTATGAGGGTGGAGGGTGCGCCTGGGGGGTAGGCGCGCCCCCTACCTCGTTGCCTCCTCTTTTGTTTCTTTACATAGGGTCCAAGTCCTCTGGATCATGTTCAATGAGAAAATTACGTTCCCGAAGGTTTCATTCCGTTTGGACTCCGTTTGATATTCCTTTTCTTTGAAACCCTAAAATACGCAAAAACAGCAATTCTGGGCTGGGCCTCCGATTAATAGGTTAGTCCCAAAAATAATATAAAAGTGGATAATAAAGCCCAGTAATGTCCAAAACAGTAGATAATATAGCATGGAGCAATCAAAAATTATAGATACATTGGAGACGTATCAACTGCACAAAACACTTTTGTTTTAAGAGTGTTTTGTGCAGTTCAACTAAAATGTCACACCGACAATGTTGCTTGATTGCTTGATCTTAGTGGAACTGCACAAAAGGAGATCTTACTTCCTATCCGTGTTGGCAAATTTGGTTCAGATCTTCTTCTTGTGAGCTCTTTGAATTCCGCATCATGAGAGGTTAGTACTAGCCTTCTTTCACATGATTGTGCAGTGTGCTTTCATATGTTGTGCTACTTGTACGGTAATGTTGCTTGATTTTAGTGAAATGCACAAATGGAAACAAGACTTACAACATGTATGTGCACCGTAATATCCCATTGAGGTAAGATAAGGATATTGCAAAACTTTTTACCTATATTTTGCCACTTTCATCAGAAAATTGATGTCGTTGTTTAGTGCTATATTTGTGCTCCCTAATTGACATGTCAAATCTTACATTGAAGGCGAAGCTTGTCTGTTATTTAACCAAGTGATGAAGGGGAAGAACAAGTGGAAGAAAAACAAAAATCAACTCCTGGTGCTGTAATGAAGCACTGGAACTATGATGACACAAGTAATGATATAGTTTTGCATCTTAATTTATTGCTATGGCTGGAACGAGCAATTGTTTTGCCACTGATTTGATGCCAGTCTTAATGTAATATGTAATTATCTCCACTTGTGCAAACAGGGATCTTCAGTTGGGGATCGTAGAAGAAATTTAAAATTTTCTACACATCACCAAGATCAATCTATGGAGTAATCTAGCAACGAGGGGAAGGGGAGTGCATCTACATACCCTTGTAGATCGCTAAGCGGAAGCGTTGCAAGAACGCGGATGAAGGATTCGTACTCGCAGCGATTCAGATCGCGGTTGATTCCGATCTAAGCGCCGAACCACGGCGCCTCCGCGTTCAACACACATGCAGCCCGGTGACGTCTCCCACGCCTTGATCCAGCAAGGGTAGAAGGAGAGGTTGGGGAAGACTCCATCCAGCAGCAGCACGACAGCGTGGTGGTGAAGGAGGAGCGTGGCAATCCTGCAGGGCTTCGCCAAGTACCGCGGGAGAGGAGGAGGACTTGGGGGAGGGGGAGGGCTGCACCAGAACTTGGGTCCGGCTGCCCCTCCCACCCCCCACATATATATATGGGCAAGGGAGACGTGGGCCGGCCCCCTCAGATCCAATCTGAGGAGGGGGCGGCGGCCAAGGGGGGTTGCCTTGCCCCCCAAGGCAAGGGGGGCGCCCCCCTTTAGGGTTCCCCCAAACCCTAAGCGCTTGGGCCCTAAGAGGGGGAGGCGCCCAGCCCACTAAGGGGCTGGTCCCTCTCCACACACACAGCCCATAGGGCCCTCCGGGGCAGGTGGACCCTCCCGGTGGACCCCCGGAACCCCTTCGGTGGTCCCGGTACAATACCGGTAACCCCCGAATTATTCCGGTGACCGTATGATGACTTCCCATATATAAATCTTTACCTACGGACCATTCCGGAACTCCTCGTGACATCCGGGATCTCATCCGGGACTCCAAATAACATTCGGTAACCACGTACATCTATTCCCTATAACCCTAGCGTCATCGAACCTTAAGTGTGTAGACCCTACGGGCTCGGGAGTCATGCAGACATGGCCGAGACAACTCTCCGGTCCATAACCAACAGCGGGATCTAGATACCCATGTTGGCTCCCACATGCTCCACGATGATCTCATTGGATGAACCACGATGTCAAGGATTCAATCAATCCCGTATACAATTCCCTTTGTCTATCGGTACGATACTTGCCCGAGATTCGATCATCGATATCCCGATACCTTGTTCAATCTCGTTACCGGCAAGTCTGTTTACTCGTTCCGTAACACATCATCCCGTGATCAACTCCTTGGTCACATTGTGCACATTATGATGATGTCCTACCGAGTGGGCCCAGAGATACCTCTCCGTTACACAGAGTGACAAATCCTAGTCTCGATTCGTGCCAACCCAACAGACACTTTCGGAGATACCCCTAGTGCACCTTTATAGCCACCCAGTTACGTTGTGATGTTTGGCACGCCCAAAGCACTCCTACGGTATGCGTGAGTTGCACAATCTCATGGTCTAAGAAATGATACTTGACATTAGAAAAGCTTTAGCATACGAATTACACGATCTTATGCTAGGCTTAGGATTGGGTCTTGTCCATCACATCATTCTCCTAATGATGTGATCCCGTTATCAATGACATCCAATGTCCATGGTCAGGAAACCGTAACCATCTATTGATCAACGAGCTAGTCAACTAGAGGCTTACTAGGGACATGGTGTTGTCTATGTATCCACACATGTATCTGAGTTTCCTATCAATACAATTCTAGCATGGATAATAAACGATTATCATGAACAATGAAATATAATATAATAATAACCAATTTATTATTGCCTCTAGGGCATATTTCCAATAGTATCCCACTTCCACTAGAGTCTATAATCTAGTTCACATCGCCATGTGATTAACACTCACAGGTCATATCGCCATGTGACCAACATCCAAAGAGTTTACTAGAGTCAATAATCTAGTTCACATCACTATGTGATTAACACTCAATGAGTTCTGGGTTTGATCATGTCATGCTTGTGAGAGAGGTTGTAGTCAACGGGTCTGCAATATTCAGATCCCTATGTATTTCGCAAACTTTATGTCATATCGTAGATGCTGCTACCACATTCCACTTGGAGCTATTCCAAATTGTTGCTCCATTATACGTATCCGATATCTCTACTCAGAGCTATCCGGATAGGTGTCAAGCTTGCATCAACGTAAATCTTTACGTCGAACTCTTTATCACCTCCATAACCAAGAAACATTTCCTTATTCCTCTAAGGATAATTTCGACCGCTATCTGGTGATCCACTCCTAGATCAACTTTGTACCCTCTTGCCAGACATGTGGCAAGGCACACATCAGGTGCGTACTCAGCATGGCATACTGTATAGAGCCTATGACAAAAGCATAGGGGACGACCTTCGTCCTTCCTCTTTCTTCTGCCATGGTCAATCTTCGAGTCTTACTCAACTTCGCACCTTACAACTCAGGTAAGAACCCCTTCTTTGACTAATCTATTTTGAACTCCTTCAAAAACATGTCAAGGTGTGCGTTCTTTGAAAGTATCATCAGGCGTCTTGATCTATCTCTATAGATCTTGATGCCCAATATGTAAGCAGCTTTATCCAGGTCTTCCTTTGAAAATCACTCTTCAAACAACCATTTACGCTTTCCATAAATTCTACATTATTTCGAATCAACAATATGTCATCCACATATACTTATCAAAAATGTTGTAGTGCTCCCACTCACTTTGTTGTAAATACAAGTTTCTAGCAAACATTGTATAAACCTAAAAGCTTTGATCACTCCATCAAAGCATATATTCCGACTCCGAGATGCTTGCTCTAGTCCATAGAAGGATTGCTGGAGCCAACATACCTTTTAGCATCCTTAGGATCGACAAAACCTTTTATTGTATCACATACAACTTTTTTTTCTTACGAAAACTCGTTTTGACATCCATCTGTCAGATTTCATAATCGAAAAATACAGCTAATGCTAACATGATTCCGATGGACTTAAGCATCGCTACGGGTGAGAAATTCTCATCGTAGTCAATTTCTTGAACTTGTGAAAAGACTCTTTCCCACAAGTCGAGCTTCATAGACGGTAACATTACCTCCCACGTCCGTCTTCTTCTTAAAGATCCATTTATCTCAATGGCTTGCCGATCATCGGGCAAGTCCACAAAAGTCCATACTTTGTTCTGATACATGGATCCTATCTCCGATTTCATGGCTTCTAACCATTTGTCGGAATACGGGCCCACCATCGCTTCTCCATAGCTCATAGGTTCACTGTTGTCTAACAACATGATATCCAAGACAGGATTTCCGTACCACTCAGGAGTAATACATATCCTTGTCGACCTGCGAGGTTTGATAGGAACTTGATCCGAAACTTCATGATCACTATCATTAACTTCCTCTTCAACAGACGTATGCGGCATAGAAAACATCTTTCTGTGTTGCATCACTCTCTGGTTGAAGTAAAGGTTCGACAACCTCATGAAGTTCTATCTTCCTCCCACTCAATCCTTTTGAGAGAAACTCCTTCTCGAGAAAGGACCCGTTCTTAGCGACAAACAATTTGCCCTCGGATCTGAGATAGAAGGTATACCCGACTGTCACCTTTGGGTATCCTATGAAGATGTGTTTGTCCTCTTTTGGGTTCGAGCTTCTCCGGCTGAAGCCTTAAGCATCGCAGTCCCAAACATTAAGAAACGACAACTTTGGTTTCTTGCCAGACCATATTCATACGACGTCGTCTCAACGGACTTAGATGGTGTCCTATCTAAAGTGAATGCAGCTGTCTCTAACGCATATCCTCAAAATGAAAACGATAGATCGGTAAGAGACATCATAGATCGCACCATATCTCATAAGGTTCTGTTACGATGTCCGGACACACCATTACCCTGTGGTGTTCTAGGTGGATTCATCTGTGAAACAATTCCACAATGTCTGAAGTTATTGCCAAACTCATAACTCAGAAATTCTCATCAATCAGATCGTAGGAACTTGATCTTCTTGTTATGATGGTTCTTAACTTCACTCTGAAATCGCTTGAACTTTTCAAATGTTTCAGACTTGTGCTTCATTAATTAAATATACCTATATCTACTAAAATCGTCAATGAAGATGAGAAAATACCGATATCCACTGCATGCTTCAATTCTCATTGGATCACACGCATCAGTATGTATGATTTCTAACAAGTCACTTGCCCGTTTCATTGTACCTGAAAACGGGGTCTTAGTCACCCTGCCCATGAGGCATGGCTCGCATGTGTCAAGTGATTCAAAATCAAGTGACTCCAAACATCCATCGAAATGGAGTTTCTTCATGCATCTTACGCCAATATGACCTAAGCGGCAGTGCCACAAGAAAGTGGTACTATCATTATTAACTCTACATCTTTTGGCGTGAACAAGCGTATTACCACGACCGAGATTCAATGAACCATTCACATAGGGTGCATGACCATGAAAGGTATTATTCATGTAAACAGAATAACCATTATTCTCTAACTTAAATGAATAACCGTATAACAATGAACATGATCTAATCATATTCATGCTCAATGTAGACACCTGATAACATTTATCTAGGTTCAATACTAATCCCGAAGGCAGATGGAGCGTGCGATGGTGATCTCATCAACTTTGGAGACACTTCCAACACACATCATCACCTCGCCCTTAGCCAGTCTCCGTTTAGTCCGTAGCTTTTGCTTCAAGTCACCAATAATAGCAACTGAACCGGTATCCAATACCCAGGTGCTACAGGGAGTACTAGTGAGGTACACATTAATAACACGTATATACTTTGAAGTTGCCAGCCTTCTTATCTACCATGCATTTGGGGTAATTCCGCTACCAGTGACCGTTCCCCTTACAATAGAAGCACTTAGTCTCGGGTTTGGGTTCAACCTTGAGTTCCTTCACTGGAGCGGCAACTGGTTTGCCATCCATGAAGTTTCCCTTCTAGCCCTTGCCCTTCTTGAAACCAGTGGTCTTGTTAAACCATCAACACTTGATGCTCCTTCTTGATTTCTACCTTTTGCGGTCTTAAGTACCGCGAACAGCTCCATGATCAACTCCATCCCTTGCATGTCATACTTCATCACGAAGATCTAGTAGCTTAGTGATAGTGGCTAGAGAACTCTATCAATCACTATCTTATCTGGAAGTTTAACTCCCACTTGATTTAAGTGATTGTAGCACCCAGACATTCTGAGCACATGCTCACTAGCTGAGCTATTCTCCTCCATCTTGTTGGCAAAAGAACTTGTCAGAGGTCTCATAACTCTCAACACAGGCATGAGCCTGAAATCCCAATTTCAGCTCTTGGAACATCTCATATGTCTTATGGCGTTCAAAACGTCATTGGAATCCCGATTCTAAGCCGTAAAGTATGGTGCACTAGACTATCAAGTAGTCATCAGGATGTGTCTGTCAGGTGTTCACAACATCCATAGATGACGTTGTAGGGGTTTTCACATCGAGTGGTGCATCAAAGACGTAAGCCTTCTGTGTAGCACTGAGGACACTCGTCGGACTACGGACCCAGTCCGCATCATTGCTTACAATATCTTTCAACTTGGTCTTTCTCTAGGAACATATTGAAACAGGGAGCTCCAACATGAGCTATTTATCTACAACATATTTGCAAAGACAATTTAGACTATGTTCATGATAATTAAGTTCTTTTATTCAAATTATTTAATGAACTCCCACTCAGATAGACATCCCGCTAGTCATCTAAGTGAAACATGATCCGAGTCAACTAGGCCATGTCCGATCATCACGTGAGACGGACTAGTCAACATCAGTGAACATCTTCATGTTGATCGTATCTTCTATACGACTCAAGCTCGACCTTTCGGCCTTCCGTGTTCCGAGGCCATGTCTGTACATGCTAGGCTCGTCAAGTCAACCTAAGTGTATTGTGTGTGTAAATCTGGCTTGCACCCGTTGTATTCGAACGTTAGAATCTATCACACCCGATCATCACGTGGTGCTTCGAAACAATGAACCTTCGCAACGGTGCACAGTTAGGGGGAACAGTTTCTTGAAATTATTACGAGGGATCATCTTATTTAAGCTACCGCCGTTCTAAGAAAATAAGATATAAAACATGATAAACATCACATGCAATCAAATAGTGACAGGATATGGCCAATATCATTTGCTCCTTTTGATCTCCATCTTTGGGGCTCCATGATCATCGTTGTCACCGGCATGACACCATGATCTCCATCATCGTGTCTTCTTGAAGTTTTCTCGTCATCTATTACTTCTACTACTATGGCTAACACTTTAGCAATAAAGTAAAGTAATTACATGACGTTTAAGTTGACAAGCAGGTCATAAATAAATTAAGACGACTCCTATGGCTCCTGCCGGTTCTCATACTCATCGACATGCAAGTCGTGATTCCTATTACAAGAACATGATCAATCTCATACATCACATATATCATTCATCACATCCTTTTGGCCATATCACATCACAAGGCATATGCTGCAAAAACAAGTTAGACATCCTCTAATTGTTGTTGCAAGTTTTTACGTGGCTGCAATAGGTTTCTAGCAAGAACGTTTCTTACCTACGCCAAAACCACAACGTGATATGCCAATTTCTATTTACCCTTCATAAGGACCTTTTTCATCGAATCCGATCCGACTAAAGTGGGAGAGACAGACACCCGCTAGCCACCTTATGCAACTAGTGCATGTCAGTCGGTGGAACCAGTCTCACGTAAGCGTACGTGTAAGGTCGGTCTGGGCCGCTTCATCCCACGATGCCACCGAATCAAGATAAGACTAGTAACGGCAAGTAAATTGACAAAATCGACGCCCACAACAACTTGTGTTCTACTCGTGCATAGAACCTACGCATAGACCTAGCTCATGATGCCACTGTTGGGGATCGTAGCAGAAATTTAAAATTTTCTACGCATCACCAAGATCAACCTATGGAGTAATCTAGCAACGAGGGGAAGGGGAGTGCATCTACATACCCTTGTAGATCGCTAAGCGGAAGTGTTGCAAGAACGCGGATGAAGGAGTCGTACTCGCAGCGATTCAGATCGCGGTTGATTCTGATCTAAGTGCCGAACCACGGCGCCTCCGCGTTCAACACACGTGCAGCACGGTGACGTCTCCCACGCCTTGATCCAGCAAGGGGAGAAGGAGAGGTTGGGGAAGACTCCATCCAGCAGCAGCACGACGGCGTGGTGGTGAAGGAGGAGCGTGGCAATCCTGCAGGGCTTCGCCAAGTACCGTGGGAAAGGAGGAGGACTTGGGAGAGGGGGAGGGCTGCGCCAGAACTTGGGTGCGGCTGCCCTCCCACCCCCACATATATATAGGGGCAAGGGAGGGGGGGCCGGCCCCCTCAGATCCAATCTGAGGAGGGGGCGGCGGCCAGGGGGGTTGCCTTGCCCCCCAAGGCAAGGGGGCGCCCCCCTTTAGGGTTCCCCCAAACCCTAGGCGCATGGGCCCTAAGGGGGGAGGCGCCCAGCCCACTATGGGGCTGGTCCCTCTCGACACACAGCCCATAGGGCCCTCCGGGGCAGGTGGACCCTCCCGGTGGACCCCCGGAACCCCTTCGGTGGTCCCGGTACAATACCGGTAACCCCCCGAATTATTCCTGTGACCGTATGATGACTTCCCATATATAAATCTTTACCTCTGGACCATTCCGGAACTCCTCGTGACATCTGGGATCTCATCCGGGACTCCGAATAACATTCGGTAACCACGTACATCTATTCCCTATAACCCTAGCGTCATCGAACCTTAAGTGTGTAGACCCTACGGGCTCGGGAGTCATGCAGACATGGCCGAGACAACTCTTCGGTCAATAACCAACAACGGGATCTAGATACCCATGTTGGCTCCCACATGCTCCATGATGATCTCATCGGATGAACCACGATGTCAAGGAATCAATCAATCCCGTATACAATCCCCTTTGTCTATCGGTATGATACTTGCCCGAGATTCGATCGTCGGTATCCCGATACCTTGTTCAATCTCGTTACCGGCAAGTCTCTTTACTCGTTCTGTAACACATCATCCTGTGATCAACTCCTTGGTCACAGTGTGCACATTATGATGATGTCCTACCGAGTGGGCCCAGAGATACCTCTCCGTTACATGGAGTGACAAATCCCAGTCTCGATTCGTGCCAACCCAACAGACACTTTCTGAGATACCCGTAGTGCACCTTTATAGCCACCCAGTTACGTTGTGACGTTTGGCACACCCAAAGCACTCCTACGGTATCCGGGAGTTGCACAATCTCATGGTCTAACGAAATTATACTTGACATCAGAAAAGCTTTAGCATACGAACTACACGATCTTGTGCTAGGCTTAGGATTGGGTCTTGTCCATCACATGATTCTCCTAATGATGTGATCCCGTTATCAACGACATCCAATGTCCATGGTCAGGACACCGTAACCATCTATTGATCAACGAGCTAGTCAACTAGAGGCTTACTACGGACATGGTGTTGTCTATGTATCCACACATGTATCTGAGTTTCCTATCAATACAATTCTAGCATGGATAATAAACGATTATCATGAACAATGAAATATAATATAATAATAACCAATTTATTATTGCCTCTAGGGCATATTTCCAACATCTTCTTTGAAGATACCATATATTTTAGTGGAACTGCACAAGAAGACGTTGGAAACATTAAACTAATCGAGGAGTATATAGTAAGCATGACAACCATAGTAGATAACAACAGATGGTTCCGGAGAAGTGCTTGATCTGTATTGTCTACACAATAAGCCTCCTGACAAAGGTTGTTACTCACCCACGGATTTCATCCATATGATTGAGCTTTGTCATCTCTATTGGTGTTGTGCTAATGTTTAGATATTTTCATGAAAAAGTGGTATTGTCCTTGAGAAGTGCTTCATCTGTGCTGTTTTAAATATTTCCTTTCCTTTTTTCGAGCAAACATGGATGCTAGCATTTAGTTGTCCTCTTGTCTTTGCACAATAGGATCCTCCACCTCTGAAGAAGAATATGGAGTAAGTGAAGTGACTAGTTCCAATTATGCCAGGATGAAGAAGCCCTATCTATCTTCTTATCAGCGAGCAGTTGAAGGATGGTTACATTACTCCCCACAAGACCAAACTAACTTCAGCTCAGAAGGACCGACAGATCTCCATCTTTTTTTCTTTGATGCTCAAGTACAATGTTGTTCTAGGATTCTTTTCGATGAGTTCCATTTTTTTCAAAGTGTGCTCTACATGGACCATGTAGGTGCCTGTTTAAACTGTCAATTCATAGTGCAATTTGCTTTATACTAATAACTTATTTTGTATTTGTGCAAATAGGGGTGCTCAGCTTGATTTCAATGGGAACTGCACAAAATGTTCATGAAAACATCGAATCATTCATTTCCACCACAAGATAGGAGGTGCCGATATGTTCAAGGCGTTGCAACATATAAAGGCGAAATCATACAAGCTACGCGCGAATTTGGTTGATTTTGATGGAACTGCACAAAAAGAACAGCTAGTTTATTTTGCTTGAGGTGCCATGTCAATGTCTGAACTGATGGCAAACCCTGCCCTTTCCACAATTGTAGGCATTTGATATTTTGGAATGGGAAAACCTTGTCAAAGTTTGCACATTGATGTACGTAAAACAACACACATTTGACATTTTGGAATGGGACAACCTTGTCAAATTTTTCTCATTGATGTTAGCAAGAAGACATGTGTTTGATATTTTCGAATGGGACACCCTTTGTTGTCAGCAGCATCGATCGATTTTTCTTTATTGTTTAGTTGTGAAGTAAATATTGGCTTTGGCATGTGAATCGCTGAGATGCATAATCATCGATTTTTTTGAATGTTCTCTATGAATTGCTAGGCATGTGTGTTTGATTGCAATGTACAGGAACGCTAAAAAGAAGCTCAAACTCTTTGTACTCCCCCTTTTTACTTCGCATATTAGATTTCTTTCAAGTCAGTTGATTCTACATTGTGAATGTTCATACTATTTTCTCAAAGATTGGTCAAAGTAGAGATAATTTGACTGCAGACAAACTTGTATGCAGACTGAAAAGGACCGGATGGAGTACGTGTGAAACTGATGCAAACGAGGTGATCACCCTGGGAATAAGCCTAGTATGTATTGTTTTGCATGTTCATCCAATGCCAGTGATGCAAGAATTCGAACTAATCGAACTAAATTCATTCATACACGGTCTGATTTCATATAAACATGCCAGATTTCATTACAATTCATACATTCTTCAAGTAAAAAGGGGTGCGCTGGAGGTATAATTAATTAACCAACTCTACCCACCTGTGTCCGGCTGAGCCAAACAGAAGCTTATTGTCCAGTGGAGTGAGCTTCAGTGACTTAACTGCAGGTGTAGTTGCATAACTGACATGTGGCCTAGATGCCTGTTGGGCCCACGTGTCATTGACCCAACTACACCAGTAGTTAAGTAAACTAAAGCAGCGTCCTTTTCCAGCATAGCTCTCTGACTTCATGTCGCTGCCAAGAAGCTAATCGACCATCAAGTGTCAACCCGCCTAGCTTGGCTTCAACCGGAGGGTAGCAGCAGTGGCCTTACTTGGACCCGAGCAGCGGCGACCTACCGTGTTCTACTCTTCCTCGTTTTCTGTGTGGCACGGCCTCGCTGGCAGCGGGGCGGAGCCTCGATGAAGCCGGTGATGTCCTCTGTCTCGTTGCTAGCGGGGTGGCGCCTCGGCGAACCGGGGGAAATCCCCCCCCCCCTCGTCGCTGGTAGGGTGGGGCCTTGGCTGAGCCGGCGATGTCCTCTACCTCGGTGTTGGCAGGGCGGGGCCTCGACAGAGTAGGGCCTCGCCGAAGCCGGCGAGGTCCTCCGCCTCGGTGCCAGTGGAGCGGGGCCTCAGCGGATCCAGCAGTGTCCTCTGCCTCGTTGTTGGCGCCACAGGGCCTCAGCAGAGCAGGGCCTCGTCGATGCCAGCGGAGCGGGACTCGTCGGAGCCGGCATTGTCATCTGCCTCGTCCTTGGTCTCACCAAACAGTGCCTCGCCCGCTTCATCACCCTATTTATAGGCGGCCGCAGCCTCCACCACTCGCATGCGGTACCGCCAGCGCTCGAGGTGGCCCTCACGAGTGAAGCGGTATGAGTCGAGCAGCACCTCCTGCACTTCCCGCTCCATGGCAATGTGATCCTCTGCTTGCAGGTGTTCTTGGAGGAGATGGTGGTTGTAGGCAGCGTCGGCCTGTGCCTCCCAAAACTGCTCCTGACACTTCTGCCTCACCGTGTCCATGTATTGGGCACGGGCCTCGCCGATGGTCATGGTGCAATGCACCGACGAGGATGGCACGGAGGAGGGGGTTGGCGCCGGATCATTGACTACCATGTTATCCATTGGGACGTCGTCATCCTCCTGTTGCCTTCCAGCCAGCTAGTCGGTAGCAATGGCTGCCATCTCCTTGTGGTACGTCGTCCGCCCGACCCGAAGCGAGCTGGAGCGCGAGCAAGCCATGGTGGGCAGTAGTGGTGTGGATAGGAGAAATGGAACCGAGGCGGATGACTACGGTTATGGCCGGCGCAACAGTTTATATAGCAATGGTGGGCGATGGAGGGACGGACGTGTGGCGTAAGAGTTGCCACCTCGGTAACCGCATATCATTAATGTGGGTGGCAGACGGACGGACGGATGGACGACACTTGTGTTGTTTGAAGGCGGAGCAATCGCCTACACTGGGAAGCAGGGCGGGCGGCACTGACCGTTTCAGGCGGAAAGCGCGCACGGGCAAGGGAGGCGGTCTTGGTTGGCCACAGCAGTCAGACTCGTGCTTGGCAGTGGGTCGGTCCAGCAGCCGGACATGCTGGCTCGCCAGCGAGCTCGCTGAGCTGAGCGTCGACAATCACACAATGAACGTAGCTTCACACCAGGAGCCGGCATCACTGTCCAAGCCGGTTCATGCGGTCCTCACCATAGAGCAGGTGCAGCCGCACTTTGACGCCCTAATGCCGAAAGAGCTACCAGCGCAGGAGGACCTGTGCTAAAACCTCCGTCTCCTCAACGAGCAGTGGTGAGCAAGTGAACGCCGATCCATCGCTGACATGTGGCCCTATGATCCTGGCTTCCTGAATGAGCAGCGGGCACTGTATCTGACCATCCGTAGGGCAGGCGAGGCCCTCTACATCGTCCTTCGAGTTTTTGCGCTCGCCGTTGTGCCACCGTCTCACATTGTCAACATGGTCAACGGACATGAGGAATGTGGAGATGACTTTACTTGGAGAGGATGACAGTGGGGACCCACCAGGGCCATAGCTGCACGTATGCAAGTGCCTCCTTATTATATACAACTATAATTTTTTTTGCTTCCTCCTGGTTTCCTGCCATCACGGTCGCACACCATCGTCAACCTATGTAGTCAAAAAATGAGAGAATTGCACAAGGAGCGGCCGACAGCTGCGACCAAGCAGCTCGAGCAGTATTTGTGTTCTTGAGCGATGTTTTCGTTGTTGTTCAGAGGAGAGTAGGTTATTAACTGGGCGGGCAATAGCCTATCTAGCCCAGGCCAGATATCCAGCCCAGATATTAATTTTTTTCAAGCTGAAAATCGCTAGCCCAGTATACTTTTTTTGTGGAATACCCAGGCAAGGTCAACTTGTTATTCTCCACCCTGCTGGGCTGCAAATCTTTCCAAGGAGGGATGCATTAGGCTTAACAAGAAAATGGGATTTAAAAAATAATAAATGGGATGTAATTATAAAAACTAGGCAGTAACTATAAAAAAATGCACCAAACACGCAATTAGTTTATAATTTTTTTTGGATTTTGAAAATTTTAATTTCATTAATTGTTGCCCGCGCAATGTTTTGTTGGATTTTTATGTAATACAAATTTATATTGAAATTGTATTTAATTTGACTAGAAATTTCGGGATAAAAATATTTCGGATCCCATCAAAATGTGGGAAATTTTATTGAATTGTGTTTTGAACGGTTGGTTGAAATTATTAATCGTTGTCCTAGCTAGAAAATGGGATGTACTTTTAACAAACTGTAAATGGGTTGTAATAAATTCCATTAGAATTCAAAAATGGGCTGTAAATTCTTACAAATCACAAATGGGCTATAAGTTCTCTGCCACACACTTGTGGGCCTACTAAGTTGATGCGTCCCCTAAAAAAAGTAAGTTGACGTGTATGCAAGGCTTTGTCAACTTATAGTCAACACACGGTTCTAGCAGGAGCGGACGTTGGATGTCCATGCAACGGATGCCGTGCTTCTTCTTCAATCTCGGATATTCTAGCTTCAGCCACCCAAAAAATGATTCCTCCCCCTAACGTCTGGGCGCACCATTCCGGAGGCTAGCCCATGGGCCTACTAAGTTGACACGTACCAAGGGCTATTGGGGAAAGCAGTATTTCAAAAAACTTCCTACGATCATGCAAGATCTATCTAGGAGATGCATAGCAACGAGAGGCGAGAGTGTTTCTACATACCCTCATAGAACGAAAGCGGAAACCCTAAGTAACGCGACGCGGTTGATGTAGTCGAACGTCTTCGCGATCCAACCGATCAAGCACCGAACGCACAGCACCTCCGCGATCTGCACACGTACAGCATGGTGACATCCCTCGTACTCTTGATCCAGCTGAGGCCAAGGGAGAGTTTCGTCAGCACGATGGTGTGGTGAGGGTGATGATGAACTTACCGGCGTAGGGCTTCGCCTAAGCAGTGCAACGATATGTCCAAGGTGTGTTTCTGTGGTGGGGGGCACCACACACGGCTAAGAGAAACTTTGGTGTGCCTTTGGGGTGCCCCCCTCCCACGTATATAAAGGGGGAGGGAGGAGGAGGTCGGCCAAGGGGAGGAGGCGCGCCAAGGGGGGCAATCCTGCTCCAAGTAGGATTCGACCCCCCTTTCTTATTCCAAATAGGAGAAGAGGGAAGGAGAGGGAGGAGAGGAGGAAAGGGGGCCGCCCCCCTACTCAAATTTGGTTTGGGCTAGGGGGGCGCCACCTCCTGGCCTTCCTCCTCTCTTCCACTACTAGGTCCATGATGCCCAATAACCCCCCGGGGGGTTCCGGTAACCCCCCGGTACTCCGGTAAATACTCGATACGCCTCAGAGCCATTGGGGTGTCCCAATACAGTCATCCAATATTCCATGATCTCATCCGGGACTCCGGACTATCTTCGGTACATCAAAACACAAAAACTCATAATACCGATCGTCATCGAACGTTAACCGTGCGGACCCTACAGGTTCGAGAACTATGTAGACATGACCGAGACTCATCTGTGGTCAATAACAAATAGCGGAACCTAGATGTTCATATTGGCTCCTACATATTCTATGAAGATATTTATCAGTCAAACCGCATAACAACATACGTTGTTCCCTTTGTCATCGATATGTTACTTGCCCGAGATTCGATCGTCGGTATCATCATACCTAGTTCAATCTTGTTACCGGCAAGTCTCTTTTACTCATTCCGTAATGCATCATCCCATAACTAACTCATTAGTGACATTGCTTGCAAGGCTTATAGTGATGTGCATTACCGAGAGGGCCCAGAGATACCTCTCCGACAATCGAAGTGACAAACACCATCGGAGACACCGGTAGAGAATCTTTATAATCATCTAGTTATGTTGTGACGTTTGATAGCACACAAGGTGTTCCTACGGTATTCGGGAGTTGCATAATCTCATAGACATAGGAACATGTATAAGTTATGGAGAAAGCAACATCAATAAACTAAACAATCATGGTGCTAAGCCAATGGATGGGTCACATGTCAATCACATCATTCTCTAATGATGTGATCCTTTTTATCAAATGACAACTCATGTCTATGGTTAGGAAACTTAACCATCTTTGATTAACGATCTAGTGAAGAAGAGGCATACTAGTGACACTCTATTTGTCTATGTATTCACACATGTGCTAAGTTTCCAGTTAATACAATTCTAGCATGAATAATAAACATTTATCATTATATAAGGAAATATAAATAACAACTTTATTATTGCCTCTAGGGCATATTTCCTTCAGTCTCCCACTTGCACTAGAGTCAATAATCTAGATTACATAGTAATGATTCTAACACCCATGGAGTCTCGGTGCTGATCATGTTTTGCTCGTGAGAGAGGCTTAGTCAACAGGTCTGCATCATTTAGATCCGTATGTATCTTGCAAATTTCTATGTCTCCTTCCTTGACTTGATCGCGGATGGAATTGAAGTGTCTCTTGATGTGCTTGGTTCTCTTGTGAAATATGGATTCCTTTGCCAAGGCAATTGCACCAGTATTGTCACGAAAGATTTTCATTGGACCCGATGCACTAGGTGTGACACCTAGATCGGATATGAACTCCTTCATTTGCTGCTTCCGAAGCAGCTATGTACTCTGCTTCGCACATAGATCCTGCCACGACGCTTTGCTTAGAACTGCACCAACTTACAGCTCCACCATTCAATAAAAATACGTATCTGGTTTGTGACTTAGATTCATCCGGATCAGTGTCAAAGCTTGCATCGACATAACTGTTTACGACGAGCTCTTTGTCACCTCCATAAACGAGAAACATATCCTTAGTCCTTTTCAGGTATTTCAGGATGTTCTTGACCGCTATCCAGTGATCCACTCCTGAATTACAATGGTACTTCCTAGCTAAACTAATAGCAAGGCACACATCAGGTCTGGTACACAACATTGCATACATAATTGACCTATGGTTGAAGCATAGGGAATCACTCTCATTTTCTCTCTATCTTCTGCAGTGGTCGGGCATTGAGTCTGACTCAACTTCACACCTTGTAACATAGGCAAGAACCCTTTCTTTGCTTGATCCATTTGAACTTTTTCAAAACTTTATCAAGGTATGTGCTTTGTGAAAGTCCAATTAAGTGTCTTGATCTATCTCTATAGATCTTGATGCCCAATATATAAGCAGCTTCACCAAGGTCTTTCATTGAAAAATTCTTATTCAATTATCCTTTTATGCTATTTAGAAATTTAGTATCATTTCCGATCAACAATATGTCATCCATATATAATATCAGAAATGCTGCAGAGCTCCCACTAACTTTCTTGTAAATACAGGCTTCTCCAAAAGTCTTTACAAAACCATATGCTTTTATCACACTATCAAAGCGTATATTCCAACTCCGAGATGCTTGCACCAGTCCATAAATGGATTGCTAGAGCTTACATACTTCGTTAGGACCTTTTGGATCGACAAAACCTTCTGGTTGCATCATATACAACTCTTCTTTAAGATATCCACTAAGAAATGCAGTTTTGACATCCATTTGCCAAATTTCATAATCATAAAATGCAGCAATTGTTAACATGATTCGGACGGACTTAAGCATCGCTACGGGTGAGAAGGTCTCATCATAGTCAACTCCTTGAACTTGTTGAATACCTTTTGCAACAAGTCGAGCTTTGTAGAAAGTAACATTACCGTCACCATCAGTCTTATTCTTGAAGATCCATTTATTCTCTATGGCATGCCGATCATCGGGCAAGTCAACCAATGTCCATACTTTGTTCTCATACATGGATCCCATCTCAGATTTCATGGCCTCAAGCCATTTTACGGAATCCGGGCTCATCATCGCTTCCTCATAGTTCATAGGTTCGTGATGGTCAAGTAACATGACCTCCAGAACAGGATTACTGTACCACTCTGGTGCGGATCTTACTCTGGTTGACCTACGAGGTTCGGTAGTAAATTGATGATAAGTTTCATGATCATCATCATTAGCTTCCTCACTAATTCGTGTAAGGATCACAGGAACTGATTTCTGTGATGAACTACTTTCCAATAATGGAGCAGGTACAATTACCTCATCAAGTTCTACTTTCCTCCCACTCACTTCTTTCGAGAGAAACTCCTTCTCTAGAAAGAATCCATTCTTAGCAACACATATCTTGCCTTCGGATCTATGATAGAAGGTGTACCCAACAGTCTCCTCTGGGTATCGTAGGAAGACACATTTCTCCAATTTGGTTTCGAGCTACCAGGTTGAAGCTTTTTTCACATAAGCATCACAGCCCCAAACTTTAAGAAACGACAACTTGGGTTTCTTGCCAAACTATAGTTCATATGGTGTCGTCTCAACAGATTTTGATGGTGCCCTATTTAACGTGAATGCAACCGTCTCTAAAGCATAACCCAAAAATGATAGCAGTAAATCAGTAAGAGATATCATAGATCACAACATATCAAATAAAGTGCGGTTACGACGTTCGGACACACCATTACGCTGTGGTGTTCCAGGTGGCGTGAGTTGTGAAACTATTCCGCATTGTTTCAAATGAATACCAAACTCATAACTCAAATATTCACCTCCACGTTCAGATTGTAGAAACTTAATTTTCTTGTTACGATGATTTTTCACTTCACTCTAAAATTCTTTGAACTTTTCAAATGTTTCAGACTTATGTTTCATCAAGTAGATATACCCATATCTGCTCAAATCATCTGTGAAGGTCAGAAATAACGATACCCACCACGAGCATCAACACTCACCGGACTGCATACATCAGTATGTATTATTTCCAATAAGTCTGTTGCTCGTTCCATTGTTTCGGAGAACGGAGTCTTAGTCATCTTGCCCATGAGGCATGGTTCGCAAGCATCAAGTCATTCATAATCAAGTGATTCCAAAAGCCCATCATCATGGAGTTTCTTCATGCGCTTTACACCAATATGACCTAAACGGCAATGCCACAAATAAGTTGCACTATCATTATTAAAATTATATCTTTTGGCTTTAGTACTATGAATATGTGTATCACTACTATCAAGATTTATTAAAAATAGACCACTCATCAAGGGTGCATGACCATAAAAGATATTACTCATAAATAGAACAACTATTATTCTCTGATTTAAATGAATAACCGTCTCGCATCAAACAAGATCCAGATATAATGTTCATGCTTAACGCTGGCACCAAATAACAATTATTCAGGTCTAAAACTAATCCTGAAGGTAGATGTAGAGGTAGCGTGCCGACGATGATCACATCAACTTTGGAACCATTTCCCACGCGCATCCTCACCTCGTCCTTAGCCAATCTTCGCTTAATCCGTAACCCTTGTTTCGAGTTGCACATATTAGCAACAGAACCAATATCAAATACCTAGGCGCTACTTCGAGCATTAGTAAGGTACACATCAATAACATGTATATCAAATATACCTTTCACTTTGCCATCCTTCTTATCCGCCAAATACTTGGGGCAGTTCCGCTTCCAGTGACCGGTCCCTTTATAGTAGAAGCACTCAGTCTCGGGCTTAGGTCCAGACTTGGGCTTCTTCACTTGAGCAACAACTTGCTTGCCGTTCTTGTTGAAGTTCCCCTTCTTCCCTTTGCCCTTCTTCTTGAAACTGATGGTCTTGTTGACCATCAACACTTGAGGTTCCTTCTTGATTTGTACCTCCGCGGCCTTTAGCATTGCGAAGAGCTCGGGAATTGTCTTATCCATCCCTTGCATATTATAGTTCTCACAAAGCTTTTGTAGCTTGGTGGCAGTGATTGAAGAACTTTGTCAAGGACACTATCAACCGGAAGATTATCTCCTAGCTAAGTCAAGTGATTGTGGTACCCATACATTCTGAGTATGTGCTCACTGAGAGAACTGTTCTCCTCCATTTTGCAGATGTAGAACTTAGTGGAGACTTCATATCTCTCAATTTGAGCATTTTCTTGAAATATTAACTTCAACTCCTAGAACATCTCATATGCTCCATGACGTTCAAAATGTCGTTGAAGTCCCGGTTCTAAGCCGTAAAGCATGGCACACTGAACTTATCGAGTAGTCATCAGCTTTTCTCTGCCAGGCATTCATAACATCTGGAGTTGCTCCTACAGCGGGTTTGGCACCCAGCGGTGCTTCCACGACGTACTTCTTCTGTGCAGCAATGAGGATAATCCTCAAGTTACGGACCCAGTCCGTGTAGTTTCTACCATCATCTTTCAACTTAGCTTTCTCTAGGAACGCATTAAAATTCAATGGAACAATAGAACGAGCCATTTATCAACAATAACATAGACATGCAAAATATATTAGGTACTAAGTTCATGATAAATTAAAGTTCTATTAATCATATTACGTAAGAACTCCCACTTAGATAGACATCCCTCTAATCATCTAAGTGATCACGTGATCCATATCAACTAAACCATGTCCGATCATCCCGTGAGATGGAGTAGTTTTCAATGGTGAACATCACTATGTTGATCATATATACTATATGATTCACGCTCGACCTTTCGGTCTCAGTGTTCCGAGGCCATATCTGCATATGCTAGGCTCGTCAAGTTAAACCAGAGTATTCTACACATGCAAATCTGGCTTGCACCCATTGTATGTGAACGTAGAGCTTATCACACCCGATCATCACGTGGTGTCTCGGCACGACAAACTGTAGCAACGGTGCATACTTGGGGAGAACACTTGTACCTTGAAATTTAGTGGGAGATCATCTTATAATGCTACCGCTGCACTAAGCAAAATAAGATGCATAAAGAATAAACATCACATGCAATCAATATAAGTGATATGATATGGCCATCATCATCTTGTGCCTTTGATCTCCATCTCCAAATCACTGTCATGATCACCATCGTCGCCTGCTTGACACCTTGATCTCCATCATAGCATGGTTGTCATCTCACCAACTATTGCTTCCATGACTATCACTACTGCTTAGTGATAAAGTAAAGCAATTACATGGCGATTGCATTTCATACAATAAAGCGACAACCATATGCTCCTACCAGTTGCCGATAACTGTGTTACAAAACATGATCATCTCATACAAAAATTTATATAATCACGTCTTGACCATATCACATCACAACATGCCCTGCAAAAACAAGTTCGACGTCCTCTACTTTGTTGTTGCAAGTTTTACGTGGCTGCTATGGGCTTTAGCAAGAACCGTTCTTACCTACGCATCAAAAACCACAGCACGGTATCGTGATTGCTTTTTGATCTTCAGAAAGAACCATGTGCATTGAATCCGATTCAACTAAAGTTAGAGAAACTGACACCCGCCAGCCACCTATGTGCAAAGCACGTCGGTAGAACCAGTCTCTTGAACGTGGTCATGTAATGTCGGTCCGGGCCGCTTCATCCAATAATACCGCCGAATCAAGAAACAACTAGTGACGGCAAGTAATATGTATATACCCATGCCCACAACTCCTTTGTGTTCTACTCGTGCATATAACATCTACCCATAGACCTGGCTCGGATGCCACTATTGGGGAATTTAGTATTTCAAAAAAATTCCTACGATCACGCAAGTTCTGTCTAGGAGATGCATAGCAATGAGAGGGGAGACTGTGTATACATACCCTCGTAGACTGAAAGCGAAAGCGTTAAGTAACGTGGTTGACGTAGTAGAACGTCTTCGTGATCCAACCGATCAAGCACCGAACGCACGGCACCTTCGTGGTCTGGACACGTACAACTCGATGACATCCCTCTTACTCTTGATCTAGCTGAGGCCGAGGGAGAGTTTCGTCAGCATGACGGTGTGGTGATGGTGATGATGAAGTTACCGGCGCAGGCCTTCGCCTAAGCACCTCAACGATATGACCTAGCTGTGTTTCTGTGGAGGGGGGCACCGCACATGGCTAAGAGAAACGTTGGTGTTCCTTTAGGGTGCCCCCTCCCATGTATATAAAGGGGGGAGGGAGGAGGAGGCCAGCCAAGGGGAGGAGGCACACCAAGGGGGGCAATCCTACTCCAAGTAGGATTTGCCCCCCCCTTTTCCTATTCCAACTAGGAGAAGGGGGAATGAGAGGGAGGAGAGAAGAAAAGGGGGCTGGCCCCCTAGTCCAATTGAGTTTGGGGTAGGGGGGCGTGCGCCACCTCCTGGCCTTCCTCCTCTCTTCCACTACTAGGCCCATGAGGCCCAATAACCCCATGGGGGGTTCCGTTAACCCCCCGGTACTCTGGTAAATACTCGATACACCTCGGAACCATTCCGGTTTCTGAATATAGTCATCCAATATATCAATATTTATGTCTCAACCATTTCGAGACTCCTCGTCATGTCCATGATCTCATCCGGGACTGTAAACTATCTTCGCTACATCAAAACACATAAACTCATAATACCGATCGTTATTGAACATTAACCGTGCGGACCCTACGGGTTCGAGAACTATGTAGACATGACCGAAACTCATCTCTAGTCAATAACCAATAGAGGAACCTCGATGTTCATATTGGCTCCTACATATTCTACGAAGATCTTTATCGTTCAAACCGCATAACAACATACATTGTTCCCTTTGTCATCGGTATGTTACTTTCCCGAGATTCGATCGTCGGTATCATCATACCTAGTTCAATCTCGTTACTGGCAAGTTTATTTTACTCATTCCATAATGCATCATCCCGTAACTAAGTCATTAGTCACATTCTTGCAAGGCTTATAGTGATGTGCATTACCGAGTGTCGGTGTCAAAACCGGCAGATCTCGGGTAGGGGATCCCCAACTATGGGTCAAAGGTCGATGGTAACAGGAGATAGGGGACACAATGTTTACCCAGGTTTGGGCCCTCTCTATGGAGGTAATACCCTACTTCCTGCTTGATTGATCTTGATGAATATGAGTATTACAAGAGTTGATCTACCACGAGATCGTAATGGCTAAAACATAAAAGTCTAGCCTATCAGACTATGATTATGAGGATGTATATGTCTATGGACCTAGCCCTTCGGTTTATATAGACACTGGAGGGATCTAGGGTTACATAAGGTCGGTTACAGAGAAAGGAATCTTCATATTCGTACGCCAAGGTTGCCTTCCACGTAAAGGAGAGTCTGATCCGAAAACGGGTAGAGTCTTCAGTCTTTGTATCTTCACAGCCCATCAGTCCAGCCCATGTCTAATAGGTCGGACGCCTGAGGACCCCTTAGTCCAGGATGATACGTCCATTTTGCATCATGCTTTTATATCAATATTTATTGCATTATGGGCTGTTATTACACATTATGACACAATACTTATGCCTATTCTCTCTTATTTTACAAGGTTTACATAAAGAGGGAGAATGCCGCCAGCTAGGATTCTGGCTGCAAAAGGAGCAAATATTAGAGACCTATTCTGCATAGCTCGAAAAGTCCTAAAACTTCACGGACGATGTTTTCCAAATATATAAAAAACATTGAGCGCAAGAACATCACCAGGGGGGCCACACCCTGCCCACAAGGGTGGGGGCGTGCCTTACCCCCTGGGTGCGTCCCCTACCTCATGGGCCCCCTGGTGGCCCTCTGGTGACCATCTTCTGCTATATGGACTCTTCCGATTGAAAAATAATCATAAGCCATCTTCTCGGATGAAACTCCACCGCCACGAGGCGGAACCTTGGCGGAGCCAATCTAGGGTTCTGGCGGGGCTGTTCTGTCGGGGAAACGTCCCTCCCGGAGGGGGAAATCATCGCCATCGTCATCACCAACGCTCCTCTCATCGGGAGAGGGCAATCTCCATCAACATCTTCATCAGCACCATCTCATCTCAAAACCCTAGTTTATCTCTTATATCCAATTCTTGTCTCCAAGTCCGGGATTGGTGATAGTAGGTTGCTAGTAGTGTTAATTACTCCGTGTAGTTGATGCTAGTTGGTTTAATTGGTGGAAGATCATATGTTCAGATCCTATATGCACATTAATACCCCTCTGATTATGAACATTTTTATGCTTTGTGAGTAGTTATTTTTGTTCCTGAGGACATGGGAGAAGTCTTGCTATTAGTAGTCATGTGAATTTGGTATTCGTTTGATATTTTGATGAGATGTATGTTGTCTCTCCTCTAGTGGTGTTATGTGAACGTCGACTACATGACACTTCACCATTATTTGGGTCTAGAGGAAGGCATTGGGAAGTAATAAGTAGATGATGGGTTGCTAGAGTGACAGAAGCTTAAACCCTAGTTTATGTGTTGCTTCGTAAGGGGCTAAATTGGATCCATATGTTTCATCCTATGGTTAGGTTTACCTTAATACTTTTGTTGTATTTGTGGATTCTTGCAATAGAGGTTAATCATAAGTGGGATGTTTGTCCAAGTGAGGGCAGCACCCAAGCACCGGTCCACCCACATACCTAATTATCAAAGTACCGAACGCGAATCATATGAGCGTGATGAAAACTAGCTTGACGATATTCCCATGTGTCCTCGGGAGCGCTTTACATCATATAAGAGTTTGTCCTGGCCTGTCCTTTGCTACAAAAAGGATCGGGCCACCTTGCTGCACCTTATTTACTTGCTCGTTACAATTATCCTATCACAAAACTATCTGTTACCACTTATTTCAGTACTTGCAGAGAATACCTTGCCGGAAACCGCTTATCATTTCCTCCTGCTCCTCGTTGGGTTCGACACTCTTACTTATCGAAAGTACTATGATAGATCCCCTATACTTGTGGGTCATCACAGGACTCCCTCAGTAGCCCCTGAACCAGGCTTCAAAGACGAGGTATCCGGCGCGCAAATTGTGTTCGACATTGCAAGGTGGGTTCCCCTTTCCGAATACTCCAAGATAGTCTTCGGACGCAATGAACGTGTCCGGATCTACAACACAAGTACCATACACAACCGCAGAGAATATAATATTGCATGAGTCCAATCTGCTAACAACTTTTTGTAATGTGACATCATGTCTTCTTGGTCATCATTTCGAACCATTTTCCGTCTGTCGTTTCACGTTTCGAGACACGGTTTTCATAGGCACGTCTTGTCGAAGCAGATATCGTGTCCCCTTATTGCGATATTCTCATCAATACATGCATGGGTAATCTAACCGTGCCGTTTACACAGCCCTTGGGAACAGGAGAGTTTTAAGGCGAGTGGGGAGGCGCTTGATATTCGCTGCCTTTATAAGGAGATAAGGATTCCCTTTTCTTCACCCACGCCTTCTCTCTTTCTTTGCCCCTCCACTCTCGAGCTCCAGCGCCCAAGTCCTCATTCTTTCCACCTCAAGGAAGCACTCAACCTTGTATGGATCTCGAGGGCAAGCCATGTGGATGGCCTCCTTCGTTAGGGAGAAGGACATCACCAAGCTTCGGGAGGCCGGGTATCTGGCGAAAGAAATCGCCCACCGACTTCCAGCCAAGTGGAAAATCGTCCCCACCCCAAAGCCCAACGAGAGGGTGGTGTTCATCCCTCATTTCGTCTGCGGGTTAGGGTTGCCTCTCCACCCTGTTGTCCGCGGGCTTACGTTCTATTACGGGCTAGACTTCCATGACCTATCCCCGGAATTCTTTACTTAACATCTCAGCATTCATTGTTGTGTTTGAGGCCTTCGTCCGCATCCAACCCCACTTCGGACTGTGGCGCAAGATTTTCAACGTGAAGCCGAAGGTGGTGGATGGCCAGCACACGGAGTGCGGAGGAGCCATGGTGAGCAAGCTGCCCAATGTCACATGGCCCAAGGTTACTTTTGTGGAGACTGTCAAGGAGTGGCAGAAACTGTGGTTCTATATCACAGAGCCCCGCGACGCCACCTGGGCCGCGGCCTCCAAATTCAAGTCCGGAGCTCCAATTCGGCTCACCTCCTGGATAGAGAAGGGCCCAAATTGGTATTCGTCGCACGAGCTGATAGTGCTGCAAACGCGCATTCAAAGCATGGTTGATAAAAACATTAAGCTCGTCGACATAATCCTGGTGTTGCTGGTTCGCCGGATCCTCCGATGCCAAAGCTGAAGCTGCCCCTTATGGGAATTCGACCGAAGAAGCACCATACCTTGGAAAGGCTCTTCGGAACCACTCACAAAGATGCCTGGAAGTTGCTCTTTAAGGGCAACGAGACGCCGCCAACCATAGACTCGGACCGCGAGCACGATATTACCCATTCTGCCAATGCGGTAAGCCTTTCACGTCTCCAGACGCATCCTCTACTTGCTTGCTTCAAGGAGAATATCTAAACTTTATTTTTTTTTTCAAGAATGGATGGAGAGGGTGGAGCGGATTCAATGTTCGGCTCCGCTGCCCGAGGAACCAGTCATCCCGCTCCTGGCGAAGATGCTGGTGTCGGCGCCCTATAAGGCGCTGGAGAAGAAGGCCAAGGGGGTCCAGAGTGGCCCCCGCCGCAAGGGAGCTTCAGACGTGTCGTCCAAAGAAAAGACTCACTCCTTAGCCGCCGAAGATGATGACGAGGAGGAGGAAGAAAGCATGTCTCCCCCTGACGGGGGGAGGAAGAAGATGGCGGCCTCCACAAATCTAGAGGCGGAGGCGCCCAAGAGGGGGATGGGTCCCCTTGTGGATAACTCTGCGTGGGACGTCGACAGCAGCCCAGAGCGATGCCCCCGAAACAAGCCTCTGGCCGCGTCGTAAGTACTAAAAACTCGCATATGTACATGCATCTGGCCTCCCTTGCTTCATGATATTAATATGTTAATTTGTGCCATTGCAGTCCAGCCCACGACAGCTCCCTGCGATCCTCATCAAGAGGTTCGTTGGATTCCAAGGCGATGGCCAACGAATCACCGCCGGCCGCTCACTCTCCCACGACCAAGGGCAACGATGAGGTGTTGTCCCAAAGGACCTTCCCAGGTCAGGGAGAGGTTCAGGAGGCCGCCTGGGTGACGCGAGAGGGCGAAACCTCGGCTACCGGACACATGGGGGAGCAGACCACCATGGCGACTGGGGAAGGGGGCTTTGCTCAGTTCGGCCCCCAGCCAAATGCATGTCCGGAGGCCTATACGGCTCCGGAATCCGGCGAGCAACATCCTTCGAAAGAAGGGGGTGTGCCTATTCTGCCGGTGACCTCTATCCAACAAGAGGCACCGGATAATCTGCTGGAAGCTCTACGAGGCACTTCCATTGTGGATGAACACCGTATCCTTATGGGTATGGTGATTGAGAGGGTTCAGTCCATCAAGAGCGGACTAACCGAAGCCTGCAGTAGCTTACTGACAGATTTTGAGGTAAGTGACGCAAAAGAGAAAATCTCAATATAGACAGTAGCCCCTGAGACACTGTCCGGTGTTCGGAAAGAAGAGCCGGACAGAGGGTCAATTTATTTTCTCAGGAAACTAACTAAATATGTCTTATATGAATAAGCAGGCGTCGTTGCTGGCTGCGACCTCACACACTGCCGAAGTCTCCGGACTAAAGAAGAGATTGGAGCGGGTCGAGGAGTAGCTCCGCCAAGCGAGGAAGCAGCTAGAAGACAAGCAAGGTATGTACTGACTAGTTGTATATTCGGAAACAATAAATAATGCGTATTGACCTTAGTGCCACGATATGTGTAGGAGCGGCGACCGAGGTCGAGGTCCTTAAACAGGCCCTGGCCGAGGAGAAAGCTGCCAAGGAAAAAGCCACCCGTGAGAAGCACGAGGCCCGGCTTGATGAGGTCCAGCAAGAGCTCCAGGATGCGGTGAAGAAATGTGAATCCTCGTTGGCTTGAGAGACCGAACTCGCTACGGCCTGCCAAAGCGTGGAAGAGGCCCGGATTGTGGCCTAGGGCACCCTCCAGGAGATCCAGGAGGCTAAGAAATTCATGGCGGGCAAGGTGTTTAGTATGCAAAGCAAATATGTGAAGAAGAAATATCTCTTACAAACCCGGATTTGGAGTTCTCTAGGGGCGTTTGCGGATCTGCCGCGCAGTGTGTCTGACGCTGTGGAGTTCTTCCGAGCCGAAGATGGGAGCTCTACGGAGAAGCTGTTCTAGTCGCAATATCTTGCGCTAGAACATCCAGTGCCCTTTAGTGATCAGCTAAAACAGCTGGTCAAGCTGCACAGGGTGGCCAAACTGGCCATGAAGGATTTAATAATCCGGCTGTGGCCTGCCAAAGCTATACCCAGTAGCTACTTCAGGCTCGTGAAGCGGTTGGTGAATGAGTGCCCTTGGCTGGACGTTGTCAAGCAGTCGGTCTGCATCAAGGGCGCGCGCATGGCCTTCGCCCGCAACAAGGTGTGGTGGGCGAAGATGGACGCCATAAAGCTTACTTCCACGGGACCGCCAGAGTGCAAGGAGCACCGCACGCCCGAGCGGTATTTTGAAGACGTCCTGGAGGGGTCTCGTATTGTGGCGACGCAATGTGCGCAAGACATTATTTTCGAATGAATACATTCATGTTGTCTCTGCCTTGTATGATGAAACAAAGTCGTTATGTAATATAATGTTTGTTATTTAAAAAATTTCACCTCCTGTGCGGCCGTGTTGTATGAAATCTGAGATTTGGCCAGTCGTCGGCTTCTGCCCCCAAGTAGGTAGTACGGGGGTGTTCAGGATGTAATCTAAACACTCTTGATCCAATTGTTTGGTCCTTAAAGGAGGTGCTTAGCGCGACGAACCAGGCAATCAGACTATGCGGCTTTAGCACCCTCACTTAGCCATAGGTGTTTGACAATAAAAATATAGGCGCAACCCCTAGTATCCGAACTAGGATGTTGTAAACACCTGATCGTGTAAGTACCGATCCCTCGCGTAATGCGGAAAAAATCTCTAAAGATTTGAGACCTCCGAAGAGCTGACCGGCTCTCGCCACATCATGACAATCAGTTTTCGGCTTTCTCTATTGAGGTGCTCCTCCGGGTAAACTAGGGCACAATCACAGTAGTTCTTCCTTCACTACCCTAGCCGATATAACGGAACGTAAGGTAGCAAGCACAGAAGCCGGGCAACCCAACTATTGACCAAAGACATGATTCGGAGCCAATGCATATAGTGCTAAATTCGGGGTGCCGAACTATACTGTAAAAAGTGTTGGGACTTTTTTGCCATGTTGTGGGACGCTATGAAGCCCCTGGCGAATTGAAATGTACCAAAGTGTATAGGTGCTATTTGATAAAGTTATCAAGAAAGAAAAAGAACAAAGGGTAGTAAGCTAAAGCCATAAAATTTGGGCAACAAACTGTTTCCATTATCATTTCATTAGTGCGTTAACGCACATTTATACAAGTAGTGCAATAAGCAGAAGGCTATTTGATATGCCTTAACCAAGGGAGAGATGCTTGTGGGTCTTGAAAACAGGTAAAGGGATCGTTAAAGAAACCACCTAAAAATTCCCAAGTACGTCCATGCTTCTTGTCGTCTTGGTGTATTTATCCTTCGAAAAGAACCGATGGTCAAGCCATCAGGGAAGGCTTGTGAAAAAGAAACCTAAAAAGGAGAAAAAAGGAAATAGTGAAAGTACGTGTGTTCGGGGCGGTTGAGCCGTATTGTGGATCAAAAGCTAGTTATGCCTCCATCCATGCCCATGGAATTTTGAGTGTGTAGTTATGTACGCACGGTACAATTGCCGCCACTTGGTCGGGACTGCGACGGAGGCCGAATTTCTATTCGAGCTCTTGACGAGCCGAGCTGTCCTGCTGCAGAATAGTCTAGACTCTCTTGACAGTGTCCGGGAGCTCGGCCGCCGAATTAAGGTTCTGCTTGAAAAGGCCGCTCTGTACTTCTGCTGCTAAGGCAGCGGTGTGCTCCTGTAACACCCACGATGCGGCTATATCTCCCACGTGTCGGGGCACGACTTAGAGGCATAATTGCATGGTAGGCATGTCGCAAGAGGGGTAATCTTTACACATCCCATGTACTGAATAAGGAAGGGATAAAGAGTTGGCTTACAATCGCCACTTCACACAATACATTAACATAGCATACATCATCGAGAATACAATCAAGGTCCGACTATGGACCAACATAAATAAAAGACAACCCCAAATGCTAGATCCCTGGTCGCCCCAACTAGGCTCCACTACTGATCATCCGGAAACAAAACATAGTAACGGCCCGAATCCTTGTCGAACTTCCACTTGAGTTCGGTAGCGTCCTCTGCACTAGCATCATCGGCACCTGCTCCTGTTTTGGAAGTATCTGTGAGTCACGGGTACTCAGCAATCTCACACCCTCGCGATCAAGACTATTTAAGCTTAAGGGTAGGAAAAGGTAGTGAGGTGGAGCTGCAGCAAGCACTAGCATATATGGTGGCTAACTTACGCAAAAGAGAGCGAGAAGAGAAGCAAAGCACGGTCGAGAAACTAATAATGATCAAGAAGTGATCCTAAAGCTACTTACGTTCAAGCATAACACGAGACCGTGTTCTCTTCCCGGACTCCGCCGAAAAGAGACCATCATGGCTACACACACGGTTGATTCATTTTAATTAAGTTAAGTGTCAAGTTCTCTACAACCGGACATTAACAAATTCCCATGTGCCCATAACCGCGGGCATGCCTTTCGAAAGTTCAAAACCCTGCAGGGGTGTCCCAACTTAGCCCATCACAAGCTCTCATGGTCAACGAAGGATATACCTTCTCCTGGGAAGACCCGATCAGTCTCGGAATCCCGGTTACAAGACATTTTGACAATGGTAAAACAAGACTAGCAAAGCCGCCCGATGTGCCGACAAATCCCGATAGGAGTCGCACGTATCTCGTTCTCAGGGCACACTGGATGAGCGCTCTGTAGAACTAAAGCCAAACCTGGAATTTCCCCAAGGTGGCACTGCAAAGGACTCTAGTTCGGACCAACACTCAGAGGAGCACTGGCCCGGGGGGGGGCTTAAAATAAAGATGATCCTTGAGTCTGCAGAACCAAAGGGAATGTATATGGTGGTAGGTAGGCAAATGGTAAAACCAGGGTTGGGCCTTGCTGGAGGAGTTTTATTGAAAGCGAACTGTCAAGGGGTTCCCATAACACCCAACCGCGTAAGGAACGCAAAATCAAGGAACATAATATCGGTATGACGGAAACTAGGGTGGCAAGAGTGGAACAAAACACCAAGCAAAAAGCCAAGCCTTCCACCCTTTACCAAGTATATAGATGCATTAAAGTAAATAAGAGATAATAATGATATCCCAAAAATATCCATGTTCCAACATGGAACAAACTTGATCTTCACCTGCAACTAGCAATGCTATAAGAGGGGCTGAGCAAAAGCGGTAACATAGGAAAACAACGGTTTGCTAGGAAAGGTAGGTTAGAGTCTTAACATGGCAATATGGGGGGCATGATATAGCAGGTGGTAGGTATCGCGGCATAGCAATAGAGCGAACAACTAGCAAGCAAAGATAGAAGTGATTTCGAGGGTATGGTCATCTTGCCTGCAAAGTTCTCCGAGTTGACGAAAGCTTGATCCTCGTAAGCATACTCAACGGGTTCCACGATCACGTACTCGTCTCCCGGCTCTACCCAAGGCAAGAACACAAGAAAAAGAAACCACAATCAACCACGATGCAATGCGCAAGCAACATGATGCAAAACATGACATAACATGCGGGATGTGATATGCAATGCATATGCATGCTTCGGAACGGAAAGATTGAACAAGCCCTCAACTTGGCAAACCAAGTGTGCCGCTGGAAAGATGAGTTGATTTCAGTCGAAATTGATATAAAGATCACCGGAATCGGATGCACGATTTGCAAATGGCAAGCAAAACAAGAATGGCACAATTCTGCGATTAACAGCATGATGCCAACTAGAATGCAACAAGAAACTAAGCTACTTCACTCCAACATAGCAACAAAACACATGGCAGTGATCTACTCAAGATCCTTGGCAAAAGATGAACACTGAGTTGCGGCTAAATCACACAATAGAAGGTTCAAACAAGCATGGCAAAAGTGCAAAAGATATCAGCATCACAGACATAGTGAAAATAACAACATGCCAGGAATTAACATCAGGAAGACATGTTTAGAGCAAGCTAACAACATGCTACAGGAACATATCATAGCAAACAAGGCATGGCAGGAATCTACTCAAAGCATAGAACAAAAATCCCTTACTGACCATGAGCCAAAAGGGCACAGAAAATATGATGGCACCCATGTAAACATAGCAAGTTTCGTTACCAGATTCAGACTTAGCAGAAAACTGAGCATGGCAAAACAGAGTTAAGAAGGCATCTTTGCGAGCTCGATTCACATTTCATGACAAGATAAGCATAGAATCAGCAAGATGGCATGTTCAAGAAGCTAACCAAGGCAATAGCAAATTCATAGCATGCATGGATCAACTACAACAACCATGGCAAAATTGATTAACATGTAAACAATCTGCCTGGAACATTTTATAGAAAAAGTAGAGCAAGATTAAGTCATGCTAGGGCACTCCATAATTGCAAATAGGGGCATGGATGGATATAGAACAACCATATGTCCAAATCATCATTGCTGAAGCAACTCAAATAAAGCATGTATCTCACTGTAGCAACATGGTTACATGGCATCAAAATAACATCATACATAGACTTAGCCAAAATCCTAAGACTCTGAAATCAGCAATATCACGAAGGCTACTTTGCATGCTTGTGCTAGTCACCACATTGATCACAAAAAATACATGGCATACACCCCTGTAAAGATGGCATGGCATAGATCAAAATACATGTAGAGCTCGTGCACATATGCAGCACACAACAAATGTAGCAAAAATAACAAATGCTCATACTCTGCTAAGAATCAGCACCTAACAATTTATAGCACTCTTGCATCAACGATTTGGGCATCAAGATGGACTAAAACAAGCATGCCACAATGGAACAAAATGAAGAGAACATCATGATGAACATTTTGATATATTGCACGCACAAAATGGAGCTACATGCAGGAAGTTATGGCATGATGAATAGGGGCTAAAAATATAGCAAAGACAGGACTTAGCGGTTTTCACCTCGCCCAGATCTAGGGTTTGCATGCGCGCAAAACAAGGACTAGCCGGAATGACGCCGGAGGAGCCGCCATAGAGGAGGGAGACGACGGGGCATCTAGGTCCAGGGTGGGGGGCGCGGATCCAGTGCGATTCGCGGTGGCGGCGACGACGTCGAGCGCAGGCGTTGGGGCGCGCCTGGCAGGCGGCGACGGGAGCCGAGGCCAGCGAGGGGTGGCGGGAGCCGAGGTGGCGGCCCGGCGAGGTCGTGGTCGGAGGGGCGACTCGCAGCGGAGCTCTCGGCGGTGGGGAACACGCGGGGCGGCGCGGGGGAGATGGACCACGGGGACCGGCGGCGGGGCGCGGGCGGCGCTACCACGTGGCAGGCCCCTGTTGGCTGCGGACGGTGGCGGCGATCTGTCCGGTGAGGTCGGACACGTCCGGTGGCGGCGGGGAGGAGATAGCTAGTGTTTGGACCCGAAAATAATGGAGGGGATCACATATATATACATAGGGGGAGTTTGGAGTGTCCAAATGGATCGGCCATGCGATCGTGATCAGACGTCCGAGGACATTGGATAGGTTTGGATGGGTTATTGGGCTAGTTTGGAGGGGTGTTCGGCTACAACACACACTAGGCCTTTATGGTTCCTCAGTTAACCGTTGGAGTATCAAACGGACTCCAAATGACACGAAACTTGACAGGCGGTCTACCGGTGGTGTACCAAGGCCGCTTGGCAAATCTTGGTCCATTCTGAGAACATTTAACGCCCCCTCACGCAAAGAGACAAAAGGGGGCGCCGGAGGATGTGGGAGTGTCGGATTGCAAAACGGACAACGGGGAAAATGCTCGGAAGCATGAGATGAACATGTATGCAAATGACATGCACATGATGACATGATATGAAATGCATGACATGAACAAAAAGCAAAACGAAGACAAAAACCCAACCACGAATCTCATAACTTAAAGCCGGAAGTGGCAAGAGTCGGAGTACAAATATGGAAAATTACATCTGTGGTGTTACAACACTCCTCCACTACGAAATGATCTCGTCCCAAGATCTAGGACTGAAAGAACTCCGGATATTCGGAACGAAGGTGGTCCTCGCGTTCCCAGGTAGCTTCTCGGTCGGAATGGTGTGACCAGTTCACTTTCAGGAATTTGATTCACTTGTTGTGAGACTTGCGCTCGGTTTCTTCAAGAATACCAACGGGATGCTCATGATAAGACAGGTCTTCTTGGAGATCAATCTCTTCGAAGTTGATGATGCGCTCAGGCGTCTTGAAGCACTTGCAAAGCTGAGACACGTGAAACACGTCATGCACATTTGCAAAGATGGATGGAAGCTCAAGTTGATAGGCGAGGTCGCCTCTTTTGCCAATGATCTTGAAAGGACCCACGTACCTAGGGGCAAGCTTCCCTTTGATACCGAAGCGACGAGTACCTTCCATTGGAGAGACGCGGAGGTAGACATGGTCTCCAATCTTGAAAGCCAAGTCACGATGTTTGATCATAGTAACTTTTCTGGCGCGATTGCGCGTCTTTGAGATTTTCACGAATGACTTTGTACATTTCTTCAGCTTCTGTGATTAAGTCATTGCCATGAAGTTGTCCTTCACCAGTCTCTGACCAATTAAGAGGAGTACGACACTTTCTGCCATAGAGAATCTCGAATGGGGCCTTGCCCGAGCTTGCTTGAAAGCTGTTGTTGTAGGAGAACTTGGCATATGGAAGACAATTTTCCCACTTCATACCGAAGGAAATGACACAAGCACTTATCATATCTTCAAGAATTTGATTGACTCGCTCGACTTGGCCACTAGTTTGAGGATGGAAAGCTGTGCTGAAGCGAATGTTGGTGCCCATGGCCTTCTGAAAGGAGTCCCAGAACTTAGAAGTAAAGATGCTTCCACGAACTAAAGATATCAAGCGGTATGCCGTGCAAAGAGACAATCCTGGAGGTATATAGCTCTGCCACGCTTGGACTTGGGAAATCCAGTCACGAAGTCCATCTCAATATGGTCAAACTTCCATTCTGGAATAGCAAGAGGTTGGAGGAGACCAGCTGGCTGTTGATGTTCTGCTTTCACCCTTCTGCAGACATCACATTCATTCACGAATTGAGCAATTTCTCGCTTCATTCGAGTCCACCAATACGACTGCTTGAGGTCATGGTACATCTTCGTCTTCCAGGATGAATGGATAGGAGGGAATTGTGAGCCTCAGTCATAATGACTTTCCTTAGATTGCCTTTAGGAACCACAATACGATCCTCGAAGAATAGAGTAGCTTTGTCATCAAGGCAATAACACTTGTACTTGGGTTGGCTCTTGGCAATCCCATTTTCACCTTCTTCACCATTGCATCAAGAAGTTGTGCCTCACTAATTTGATCTTCCAAAGTAGGAGAGACTTGGAGGTTGGCAAGAAAACCTTGAGGAACAACTTGGATATTAAGCTTGTGGAAAGCTTCACAAAGGTCCGGTTGGAAGGGCTTGAGAATCAAACTGTTGCAGTAAACCTTCCTGCTCAACGCGTCTGCAATGGCATTGGCCTTGCCTGGAGTATATTAAATACTTAGATTATACTCTTGAATCATTTCGACCCAACGAGTCTGCCTGAGGTTGAGGTTGGGCTGAGTGAAGATGTACTTGAGGCTCTTATGATCAATGAAGATGTTCACTTTCCTTCCCAACCAGAGATGTCTCCATGTTAAAAGAGCATGGACAACTGCCGCAAGCTCGAGGTCATGAGTGGGGTAGTTCTTTTCGTTGGGCTTCAACTAGCTAGAGGTATAAGCCACAACTTTCTTCTCTTGCATTAACACAGCACCAAGACCTTGCAGGGAGGCATCATAGAAAACTTCGAATGGTTTGGATTCATCAGGAGGAGTCAAATCAGGAGCTGTGACTAACTTCTCTTTGAGAGTGTTGAAGTCTACGTCGCATTCAGGCGTCCAGACATACTTGACGTGCTTCTAGAGGAGGTTGGAAAGCGGCTTTGCAATATTAGAGAAATTCTCAATGAATCTTTGACAATAGCTTACAAGCCCAAGGAAACTACAGAGCTACTTCACATTCTGAGGCGGTTCCCAATTCACAATTGCAGACACATTCTCAGGATTAACAGCTATGCCCTTGGCGAAGATGATATGGCCAAGGTAGAGAACCTCATCGAGCCAAACCTCACACTTTGAAAACTTCGCATAGATCTGATGTTCTCTGAGTTTGTCGAGAACCAATCTCAAATGCTTGGCATGATCCTCCTTATTCTTGGAAAAGACCAAAATATCATCGAGATACACCAAGACGAAATCATTTGTGTAAGGGTTGAAGATGAAGTTCATCATGCAAGAGAACGTTGGAGGAGCATTGACAAGGCCGAACGACATGACAGTATATTCATAAGAACCATAGCTTGTTCTGAATGCTGTCTTGGGGATATCTTTTTCACGAATGCGAATCTGATGATAACCCATACGGAGGTCAAGCTTGGAGAATACTTGAGCACCTTTGAGTTGTTCGAAAATCTCATTGATATTGGGAAGTGGGTACTTGTTCTGTATTGTCTTCTTGATCAATGGGCGGTAGTCGACACAAAGTCGGTCTGTGCCATCCTTCTTCTAGACAAAATGAACACCACAACCCCATAGAGAAGAACTCGGTCTGATCAGACCCAGACGCTCTTGTTCATCGAGCTGTTTCTTCAATTCTTTCAATTCCTTTGGTCCAAGCTTGTAAGGACGTTTGCAAACAGGTTCCGTGCCACGCTTAAGATCGATGACGAATTCAACTAGCTGGTGAGGAGGCATTCCTGGAATCTCTTCCAGAAAGACGTATTGATATTCACAAACGACTGGAATCTGAGAGATGGCATTCAACTCGCCCTTCTCATTGTGAGAAAACAACCAAATGGTTTCGTCACGAGTGGCATAGATGATCACATCCTCAGACGAGTGTGTCAATTGAATCTGCCTGGCAGCACAATCAAGCTTAGCCTTGTGCTTAGAAAGCCAGTCCATCCCGAGAATTAGATCAATATCCGAGTCACCAAGAACAATTGGAGAAGCCAGAAATTTGTAGTCGCCCATCTTGATAGAAACATCTGGGACACAAATATTAGCTAACATTTGCTTGCCCGGGGACACAATTGATAAAGTTCTAGGGAATTCTTGATAATCACACTCATACTTTGATGCAAAAGGTTTTGAAATGAAACAATGCGATGCACCAATATCAAAGAGAACTTTGGCACGAATGGAGTTAACTGGAAGGTTACTCATGATCACTTCTGAAGAGTCCTCTGCCTGAGCTGAGTTCATCATGTTGACCTTGGCATGCTTGGGATTATGCTTGACCACTGCATTGCTGGCAGATCTCATAGAAGGAGGAGGCGGAAGGCACCTTTGGTTGAAGCTTTTGTTTGCATAGTGCCCTTTCTGCTGCCACTTGTTGCAAGTAACCTTTGAGAGCGGACGGTGATAAGGAGCACTTGACCTTGGAGCATGAGACGGAGCTTTGTTCTGATAGCCTAGGTTGGGTGGGTGGGACGATCCATTGCCACCTTTAATCTTCTGCTGATAAGGCTGACGAAACAAAGGAGGAGGAGGCAACCAGAACTTCTGCTGCTTAGCTGCCACTTGAGTTGAAGAAGATGATGGAGCTGCATCCCTGACTCTCTTCTTAGAAGCATCGCACTTGAGCTGAGCAGCCTCTTGCTTTAGTGCCATGTTGTAGAATTCATCATACTTGGTCGGCTCAAAAAGCACGAGAGCTAGTTGCAAATCCTCTCTGAGGCCAACTCTGAATTGATAAATCATGCTCTTCTCATCAGGAACGTCTTGTTCGGCGAAGCGAGCGAGCCTCTGAAACAGGATGTTGTATTGGTAAACAGACATGATGCCTTGCTTGAGATTGCGGAACTCCTCGCGCTTACTCTCAGCAACACTTTGTGGAATGTGTTGAGCTTTGAAGTCTTGGCGGAAATCATCCCAGGTAATCACATGACCTCCTCTGGAATCTTTGTATTGTTGATACCACTCAGCAACTTGGTCTCTGAGTTGAAACGAAGCGAACTTGACAAAGTCCTCAGGCCTGACATTGCTACACTCAAAATGTTTGCAGATATCCATGAGCCATTCGTCGGCGTATGTGGCCTCGACACAGTTACTGAAGGACTTCGGCTGGTTTGCGAGGAACTGATTGAGGGTAGCAAACTGAGCTTGATTGTTGCCCTGGCCTTGATTTCCTTGGTTGCGCTCTTGCAAGAGTCGCAAAAGCATCTGAGTGTTAGCGTTGGTGGCGGCCATGACAGCTTGCCATGCCTCCGGAGGTGGAGGTGGTGGCGGAGGTTCCGGATTCTGACGCGTTGGAGGAGCCATCCTGAAGAGGTTGACATCCGTTAGCATCTTGAAAGACATATATTCAAGCTGAATCAATGGATTGAAATTGCAACATGTAGTCATAACATTCGAACAAGAATGAACGAATGAATTCCAAAGTAAATCATCACACTTCCATAAGTTGAGAAGCCACTTAGACAATAGATAGATGAATAAATCAACAAGGTACGGATATGAACAAATAATTGGTAAGGATTACCCAATCACAAACCAAATATCTGCGGGAAGAAATACTAGAGCTACATGAATTCCCACCTATGAAACTCCCGAAACTTTCTGGTTATGCAATCATGCAATCAGGTGCTGGGGATACAGGGGAAGCATAATATCTCACCCAAAACTAGCAAATCCTACATCCAGCTGTATCCATCCTCCAACACATAACCAAGAAACCTCCGGAAATCATTTACCTCAACCTTCAAAAAGCATCCGTTATACCAGTTATGGTAATGCTCCCGAACTCCCGCCCCAGTACTGGGTGGCGTTGAGGTTATCTCACCAACAACTTCATAAAGGAGATTTTTGATGTCGGCGAACTTAGGTATTCCAGAAGTACAACGATAAAATTGTGACGACAACACCTCGGAGCTCAACTCCCCAGGACACTGCCACAACCCCTAAATGTCAGGAGGCACCAAGAACAATGTTCTCGTCACAGGACCATCAAAACAATTCCAAGATACCTGCGTGATCCTAATTTTTTTTCGTGAAATTTGAGAAGAGAAGAGTCAAAACTCTATGTCAGGAGGCCTCACCAGAGCGACGAAGGGACTGAGGAGTAAAAATAATCCTACTCTCCGATATATATAATCCTATAAGACTCAAAACATTTTTCTAGACTCAACAACGTCAGTGATTCGATCAAGCAGGGGGCTCCTAAGTCGAGGAAGGCTCTGATTACCAACTTGTAAAACCCACGATGCGGCTATATCTCCCATGTGTAGGGGTACGACTTAGAGTCATAACCGCATGGTAGGCATGTCGCAGGAGTGGTAATCTTTACACATCCCATGTACTAAATAAGGAAGGGATAAAGAGTTAGCTTACAGTCGCCACTTCACACAATACATTAATATAGCATACATCATCCAGAATACAATCAAGGTCCGACTATGGAACCAACATATATAAAAGACAACCCCAAATGCTAGATCCCCGATCGCCCCAACTGGCTCCTCTACTAATCATCCGGAAACGAAACATAGTAACGACCCGAATCCTCGTCGAACTCCCACTTGAGTTCGATAGCGTCCCCTGCACTGGCATCATCGACACCTGCATCTGTTTTGGAAGTACCTGTGAGTCACGGGGACTGAACAATCTCACACCCTCGCAATCAAGACTATTTAGGCTTAAGGATAGGAAAAGGTAGTGAGGTGGAGTTGCAGCCAGCACTAGCATATATGGTGGCTAACTTACGCAAAAGAGAGCGAGAAGAGAAGCAAAGCACGGTCGAGAAACTAATAATGATCCTGAAGTGATCCTAAAGCTACTTACGTTCAAGCATAACACGAGACCGTGTTCTCTTCCCGGACTCTGCCGAAAAGAGACCATCACGGCTACAGACGCGGTTGGTTCATTTTAATTAAGTTAAGTGTCAAGTTCTCTACAACCGGATATTAACAAATTCCCATCTGTCCATAACCGCGGGCACGGCTTTCGAAAGTTCAAAACCCTACAGGGGTGTCCCAGCTTAGCCCATCCCAAGCTCTCACGGTCAACGAAGGTTATTCCTTCTCCCGGGAAGACCCGATCAGTCTCGGAATCCCGGTTACAAGACATTTCGACAATGGTAAAACAAGACCAGCAAAGCCGCCCGATGTGCCGACAAATCCCGATAGGAGTCGCACGTATCTCGTTCTAAAGGCACACCGGATGAGCGCTCCATACAACTAAAACCAAACCTCAAGTTTCCCCGAGGTGGCGCTACAAAGGACTCTAGTTCGGACCAACACTCAGAGGAGCACTGGCCCAGGGGGGGCTTAAAATAAAGATGACCCTTGAGTCTGTAGAACCCAAGGGAAGGTATATGGTGGTAGGTAGGAAAATGGTAAAACCAAGGTTGGGCCTTGCTGGAGGAGTTTTATTCAAAGCGAACTGTCAAGGGGTTCCCATAACACCCAACCGCGTAATGAACGCAAAATCAAGGAACATAACACCGGTATGACGGAAACTAGGGCGGCAAGAGTGGAACAAAACACCAGGAAAAAGGCCGAGCCTTCCACCCTTTACCAAGTATATGGATGCATTAAAGTAAATAATAGATAATAATGATATCCCAACAATATCCATGGTCCAACATGGAACAAACTTCATCTTCACTTGCAACTAGCAACGCTATAAGAGGGGCTGAGCAAAAGTGGTAACATAGCCAAACAACGGTTTGCTAGGAAATGTGGGTTAGAGGCTTGACATGGAAATATGGGGGGCATGATATAGCAGGTGGTAGGTATCGCGGCATAGCAATAGAGCGAACAACTATCAAGCAAAGATACAAGTGATTTCGAGGGTATGGTCATCTTGCCTGCAAAGTTCTCCGAGTTGACGAAAGCTTGATCCTCGTAAGCATACTCAACGGGTTCCTCGGTCACGTACTCGTCTCCCGGCTCTACCCAAGGCAAGAACACAAGCAAAGGAAACCACAATCAACCACGGTGCAATGCGCAAGCAACATGATGCAAAACATGACATGACATGCGGGATGTGATATGCAATGCATATGCATGTTTCGGAAGGGAAAGATTGAACCAGGCCTCAACTTGGCAAACCAAGTGTGCCGATGGAAAGATGAGTTGATTTCGGTCAAAATCGATATAAATATCACCGAAATCGGATGCACGGTTTGCAAATGGCGAGCAAAACAAGAATGGCACAATTCTGCGATTAACAGCACGATGCCAACTAGAATGCGACAAGAATCTAAGCTACTACACTCCAACATAGCAAAAAAACACATGGCAGTGATCTACTCAAGATGCTTGACAAACGATGAACACTGAGCTACGGCTAAATCACACAATAGCAGGTTCAAACAAGCATGGTAAAAGTGCAAAAGATATCAGCATCACAGACTTAGTGAAAATAACAACATGCCAGGAATTAACATTAGGAAGACATGTTTAGAGCAAGCTAACAACATGCTACAGGAACATATCATAGCAAACAAGGCATGGCAGGAATCTACTCAAAGCATAGAACAAAAATCCCTTACAGACCATGAGCCAAAAGGGCACAGAAAATATGATGGCACCCATGTAAACATAGCAAGTTTCGTTACCAGATTCAGACTTAGCAGAAAACTGAGCATGGCAAAATAGAGTTATGAAGGCATCTTTGCGAGCTCGATTCACTCAACACAAGGCACTTCATAAAAAGATAATCATAGAATCAGCAAGATGGCATGTTCAAGAAGCTAACCAAGGCAATAGCAAGTTCATAACATGCATGGATCAACTACAACAACCATGGCAAAATTGTTTAACATGTAAACAATCTGCCTGGAACATTTTATAGAAAAAGTAGAGCGAGATTAAGTCATGCTAGGGCACTCCATAATTGCAAACAGGGGCATGGATGGATATAGAACAACCATATGTCAAAATCATCATTGCTGAAGCAACTCAAATAAAGCATGTATCTCACTGTAGCAACATGGTTACATGGCATCAAAATAACATCAAACAAAGACATAGCCAAAATCCTGAGACCCTAAAATCAGCAATATCACGAAGGCTACTTTGCATACTTGTGCTAGTCACCACATTGATCACAAAAAATACATGGCATACACCCCTATAAAGATGGCATGTCATAAATCAAAATACATGTAGAGCTCATGCCCATATGCAGCACACAACAAATGTAGCAAAAAGGACAAATGCTCATACTCTGCTAAGAATCAGCACCTAACAATTTATAGCACTCTTGCATCAACGATTTGGGCATCAAGATGGACTAAAACAAGCATGCCACAATGGAACAAAATGAAGAGAACATCATGATGAACATTTTGATATATTGCACGCACAAAATGGAGCAACCTGCAGGAAGTTATGGCATGATGAACATGGGCTAAAATAGAGCAGAGAAAGGACTTAGCGGTTTTCACCTCGCCCAGGTCTAGGGTTTGCGCATGCGCAAAACGAGGACTTGCCAGAATGGCGCTGGAGGAGCCGCTGGAGAGGAGGGAGACAATGGGGCGGCGAGATCCAGGGCAGGGGCGCGTGGATCCGGCGCGGTTCACGGCGGCGGCGGCGATGACGTCAAGAGCGGGCGTCGGGGCGCGCCTGATGGGCGGCCATGGGAGCCGAGGCCGATGAGGGGCGGCGGGAGCCGAGGCGGCGCGACAAGGTCGTGGTCGGCGGGGCGGCGCACGGCGGAGCTCTCAGCGGCGGGGAACACGCGGGGCGGCGCGGAGGAGATGGGCCGCGGGGGCCGGCGGCAGGCCTGAGCGGACCATGGCGGGGCGCGGGCGGCGCTACCACATGGCAGGCCCCCGTTGGCTGTGGACGGCGGCGATGATCTGTCCGGTGAGGTCGGACACGTCCGGTGGCGGCGGGGAGGAGATAGCTAGGGTTTGGACCCGAAAATATTGGAGGGGATCACATATATACATCGGGGGAGTTTGGAGTGTCCAAATGGAGTGCGGTTTTAGGCCATGCGATCGTCATGGGATAGGTTTGGATGGGTTATTAGGAAACTTTGGAGGGGTGTTGGGATGCAACACACACGAGGCCTTTACGGTTCCTCGGTTAACCGTTGGAGTATCAAACGAACTCCAAATGGCATGAAACTTGGTAGGCGGTCTACTGGTGGTGTACCAAGGCCGCTTGGAAAATCTTGGTCCATTCCGAGAATGTTTAACACCCTCTCACGAAAAGAGACAAAAGGGGGCGCCGGAGGACGTGGGAGTGTTGGATTGCAAAACGGACAATGGGGAAAATGCTCAGAAGCATGAGACGAACATGTATGCAAATGAGATGCACATGATGACATGATATGAAATGCATGACATGAACAAAAAGCAAAACGAATACAAAAACCCAACCATAAATCTCATAACTTAAAGTCAGAAATGGCAAGAGTCGGAGTACAAATATGGCAAATTACATCCGGGGTGTTACAGCTCCTCGGTGCGGAGGGAGCGTTCTGTGTTTCCATTAACTGTTATGACGCCGCTTGGTCTGGGCATCTTGAGTTTGAGATAAGCATAGTGTGGCACTGCGTTGAATCGAGCAAATGCGGTTCGTCCAAGCAGTGAATGATAACCGCTGCAAAAAGGGACGCTATCGAATATTAACTCCTCTCTTCGGAAGTTGTCTGGAGATCCAAAGACAACCTCTAGTGTGATTGAGCCCGTACAGTGGGCCTCTACACCTGGTATGGCTCCTTTAAAGGTAGTCTTTGTGGGCTTGATCCATGATGGATTAATGCCCATTTGCACACTGTGTCCTGATAGAGCAGGTTGAGGCTGCTGTCACCGTCCATTAGGACTCGCGTCAGGTGGAACCCATCAATTATTGGGTCTAGGACCAGTGCGGCTAAACCACCATGACGGATACTGGTCAGATGGTCCTGACGATCGAAATTGATCGGGCATGACGACCATTTATTAAATTTTGGGCGACTGGCTCTATCGCGTAGACGTCCCTAAGCGCGCGCTTGCACTCCCTCTTGGCGATGTGGGTAGCGTATATCATATTCACCGTTTTTACCTGAGGGGGAAACTTCTTCTGTCCCCCTTTGTTCGGTGGCCGGGGCTCCTTGTCGTCGTCCTCGCTTTGTGATCCCTTCTCCTTGCTTTCGGCATTTAACTTGCCGGCCTGTTTAAAAACCCAACAATCTGTGTTGGTATGATTGGGTGGTTTGTGTGGGGTGCCATGGATCTGGCACGGACGATCGAGTATGTGGTCCAAGCTGGATGAGCCCGAATTGTTCTTTTTGAACGGCTTCTTCCGCTGACCGGACTAAGAGCCACTGAATCCGGCATTGACCACCGCATCATCGGTGTTGTCATTTTGTTTCAACGCTTGTGTCTGTTGCGTCGGGACTTGTCGTTGCAATTTCTGGCTTTAGAGGTGTCGGCGTTGCTTGCATTGTTTATGCTACGGGCCAGCTAACTATATTCACCCGCACAAAAGCGGGTCATGAGTGTCGTGAGGGCTGCCATGGACTTCGGCTTTTCTTGGCCAAGGTGGCGGGTGAGCCATTCGTCGAGGATGCTATGTTTAAAGGCCACTAGGGCTTCGGCATCCAGACAGTCGATGATCTAGTTTTTTTGGTTAGAAACCTAGTCCAGAATTTCCTAGCTGACTCTCCAGGCTGTTGAACTATATGGCTTAAGTCATCGGCATCTGGTGGCCGGACATATGTACGTTGGAAGTTGTCGCAGAAGGCATCTTCCAAATCCTCCCAGCTGCCAATAGAGTTTTCGGGCAGACTGTTTAACTAGTGCCGAGCTGGCCCTTTGAGTTTTAACAAGAGGTATTTGATGGCGTGGAGGTCATCTCCGTGGGCCATATGGATATGGAGAAGAAAATCCTCAATCCACACAGCGGGATCAGTTGTTCCATCGTATGATTCAATATTCACGGGTTTAAAACCTTCTGCGAATTCATGCTCCATTACTTTGTCAGTGAAGCAAGGAGGGTGTGCGGCGCCTCCATATCGGGCCACATCGCGACGTAGCACCGATGGAGTCCGTCTGCGGTTTTCGGCCCGCGCATGACTAGGCTTGTCACGTATGAATAGATAGCCGTCGTCACATGTCGGGGCACGTCCTCGTGATCCGTAGATCCGTCTGGTATGTCCTTCTCTATTATCCAGGTCCTGCCGAAGGTCATATGTATAACCACGACCTGTTTTATCTCCGCCTTTACGATGAGGCGGGGTGGGCTGTTCTTCGGCTTGAGTTGTCGTTTTTCCCGACCATTTGGCGGTCCATCAGCCGCATTGCGCGATGATTGTACGGGCTCTGGTGCCTCGTCGTCGAGCTAATGTAGCAATTTGCACTTCGGGTAGCTTCTGGCTGGGCGCTTGAGGCTGTATTCTTCGGCTGCTAGGACATCGGTCCATCTATTATTGAGTAGATCTTGGTCAGTTTGAAGCTGCTGCTGCTTCTTTTTCAGGCTCCTTGCAATGGCTATTAGCTGGCGCTTAAAGTGCCCCTGCTCGAGAGGTTCCTCTGGTATGATAAAATCCTTGTTGCCGAGGCTCAGCTCCTCCTCGGAGCGCGGGAGATAACTACTGTCCTCTAAGTCTTCGTTTATGGCCTGTTCAATAGAGCTAACTTGCCCATCTTCCCGATCGTCCTGTTTGACAGTTCGTTCGTCGGGATCTTCTCTGTCTTCGGCACCGTCCGGAGTGTTATCATCTCCCATATTGGTGTTTTTGTCTTTTTCATGATGCGACTTAGAGCGGCGCCGCTAACGCCGGTGTTTTGGTTGTATAACAGGAGGTTCGTCCTCAACTGGATCTTCTTTGTCATCATCATTAGTTCTTTTAGGTGTATCCACCATGTACACGTCATAAGAAGAGGTGGTCGTCCAGTGTCTAGTAAATGGCAGGTTTTGGCCCTGCTCCTCATCAGCATCGTCGTCCATACCATCGATGTCTTCGGAGCCATAATCAAGCGTGTCGGTTAAGTCTTCGACAGTGGCTATGAAGTGGGCGGTGGGCAGGAATCGAAATTCTCCGTCATCAGCCTCCAGTTCGTACTGGATATAATTCGGTGGTGAGCCCTCCACTAAGGATAGTGCTCTTAGCGAGTTTAACACGTTGCCCAAAGGCGAGTGTCGGAAGATGTCCGCGGAGCTGAATTTGACGATCGATGACCGATCAGACTCGACGTACGTAGACGCACAAGGTTCAGAACCTGTAGCCGGAGACGAGTCCATTGTTCCATTGACACAGATGTCACTTGAAGTTAGGTCTGTGTGTGGCTCCAACGCCGCTGAGTCTGTGGCTTCCACGGCGGGGTTGAGATTCCCGTCCTCGGATGACGCGATCTACTCCGGATCTGAGGCCAGAGCATCTATAGGTACTATCTCCTGGGTATGGTCCGATGACAAATTTTCATCGTGTTCCTCATGGTGGCAGGGAGCAGCTGCCATGGTCTCGAATCTGTCGAAGATCAAGTCTCCGCGGATACCCGTGACGTAATTCAAGCTTCCAAATCTGAGCTGATAGCCAAGGGCGTAGCTTTCGATCTGCTCTAGATGGCTAAGCGAGTTGGCCCGCAGTGCAAAGCCGCTGAATACAAAGATCTGTCTGGGGAGGAAGACTTCCCCTTGGACAGTGTTGTTGTAGATGGTCGAAGGAGCCATCAAACCTTTTGACGACAGCATAGGGGAACTCTCATTGAAAGCACCAATGCCGGTGTCAAAACCGGCGGATCTCGGGTAGGGGGTCCTGAACTGTGTGTCTAAGGTCGATGGTAACATGAGACACGGGACACAATGTTTACCCAGGTTCGGGCCCTCTCTACAGAGGTAATACCCTACTTCCTGCTTGATTGATCTTGATGAATATGAGTATTACAAGAGTTGATCTGCCACGAGATCGTAATGGCTAAACCCTAAAAGTCTAGCCTGTCTGACTATGATTATGAGGATGTATATGTCTACAGACCTAGCCCTCCGGTTTATATAGACACCGGAGGGATCTAGGGTTACATAAGGTCGGCTACAGAGAAAGGAATCTTCATATTCAGACGCCAAGCTTGCCTTCCACGTCAAGGAGAGTCCCATCTGTACATAGGTAGAGTCTTCGGTCTTTATATCTTCACAACCCATCAGTCCGGCCCATGTCTAATAGGTCAGATGCCCGAGGACCCCTTAGTCCAGGACTCCCTCATCGAGAGGACCCAAAGATACCTCTCCGATAATCGGAGTCACAAATCCTAATCTCGATCTATGCCAACTCAACAAACACAATCGGAGACACCTGTAGAGCATCTTTATAGTCAGCCAGTTATGTTGTGATGTTTGATAGCACACTAAGTGTTCCTCCGGTATTCGGGAGTTGCATAATCTCATAGGCATAGGAACATGTATAAGTTATGGAGAAAGCAATAGTAATAAACTAAACTAAACAATCATAGTGCCAAGCTAACAGATGGGTCACATGTCAATCACATCATTCTCTAATGATGTGATCCTATTTATCAACTGACAACTCATGTCTATGGTTAGGAAACTTAACCATCTTTGATTAATGAGCTAGTCAAGAAGAGGCATACTAGTGACACTCTGTTTGTCTATGTATTCACACATGTACTAAGTTTCCGGTTAATACAATTCTAGCATGAATAATAAACATTTATCATGATATAAAGAAATATAAATAACAACTTTATTATTGCCTCTAGGGCATATTTCCTTCAAGGGCTTTGTCAACTTAGTCAATATAAACGATTCTAGCTATAGAGACCATACGATGTCCATCCAACGGCCTCAGTGCTTCTTCAACCTCTGGTCTTCTTGCTCTAGCCGCCCAAACAAGCACCGGTGGGACTGCCTGCTCCCGCCTCCTGTGGCCGGCTGTGCTGCCGCACAGGCCGCACCGCTCCACCCTAATCCATTGCTGGACAGGCCATTCCTCGACTCACCCACACCTCTTGTTATTTTCCGGTGACGGCAGCCAGACCAGTAAACTCTCGTACTCCTGACCACGCGGGAAACCACTACCGAGTCTTCCCTGGCTCTGTGTCGTTCCCTTCCTAGTCCTCGCCGTCGTCCACCACCCTGGTGCTCTCAGCGTGCCGTGGTCAACGTGGTCAAGGAACGACATCAATTTGACATGGACTGTACGTGGAGAGGCTGACAGCTGTGTCCACGGCCGCACACAAGGAAATGCCTCATTATTACACGCAAAATAATGATTCCTCCACCTAACAGCAGGGACCCACTAGACTGGCCACCGTATTTCGTGAAAAAAAAGTCCCCCCTTGACTGCTAGGACCCACCAGATACATCTTGATACGTCTCCAACGTATCTATAATTTTTTTATTGTTCCATGCTATTTTATTATAAATCTTGGATGTTTTATAATCATTTTATAGTCATTTTATATCATTTTTGGGTACTAACCTATTGACATAGTGCCAAGTGCTAGTTGTTGTTTTTTCCTTGTTTTTTACATCACAGAAAATCAATATCAAATAGAGTCCAAATGCCACGAAACTCCGATGGGGGCACAACCCACCTGGGTGCGCCAGGAGGCCCAGGCATGCCCTGGTGGGTTGTGCCCACCTCGGGTTCCCCCCGGACCGCCTCTTTGCTCTATAAACACCACAATATTCCAAAAGGCCTAAAGGCATCGACGAAATATTCATCCAGCCACCGTAGAGTCGAGAACCACCAGATCCAATCTAGACACCATCTCGGATGGGGTTCACCACCTACATTGGTGCCTCTCCGATGATTCGTGGGTAGTTCTTTGTAGACCTTCGGGTCTGTAGTTAGTAGCTAGATGGCTTTCTCTCTCTCGCTAAATTCTCAATACAATGGTCCCTTGGACATCCATATGATGTACCTCTTCTGCAGTGTGTTTGTTGGGATCTAATGAACTTCGAGTTTATGATCAGTTATATCCTTTTATATCCATGGAAGTTATTTGAGTTTCTTTGATCTCTTATAGCCTCGTATTTCTTTTCCGATTTTTGTTTTTTGTTTGGCCAACTTGATCTATTTATCTTGCAATGGGAAGAGGTGCCCGATAGTGGGTTCGATCTTACGGTGTTTGATCCCAGTGACAGAAAGGGAACCGACACATATGTATCATTGCTACTAAGGATAAAAAGACGAGATCTATATCTACCTCCATATAGATAAACAGATCTTGTCTACATCATGTCATCGTTCATATTGCATTACTCCATTTTCCCATGAACTTAATACACTAGATGCATGCTGGATAGCGGTCGATGTGTGGAGTAATAGTAGTAGATGCAGGCAGGAGTCGGTCTACCAATCTTGGACGTGATGCCTATGTAATGATCATTGCTAGGATATCGTCATAATTATTTGAAGTTCTATCAATTGCCCAATAGTAACTTGTTTACCCACCGTTTCCTATTTTTCTCGAGAGAAGCCACTAGTGAAACCTATGGCCCCCGGGTCTTCTTTCTCTTATATTTGCCTTGCGATCTACTTTTCCTTTGCATTTTTATTCAGATATATTAAACCAAAAATCCAAAAATAATTTGCTGCACTTTATTTTATTTGCGATCTATTATTTCAATCTATTACAACTTTCTCCAGTCAACATGCAATTTCTGGCGCCGTACACCAGAAGGGATTGACAACCCCTTTAACACATCGGGTTGTGAGGTGTTGTTGTTTGTGTGTAGGTGTTATTTATGTTGTGTTGGTTGGTTCTCCTACTGGTCCGATACCTTGGTTTCATAACTAAGGGAAATACCTACCATCTTAATACCTTCGTGGAATTATGCGATATGCAAAAGAAAAAAAGATGTGGACAATGACGTGGTCAAGATGAAATTATTTCCGTTCTCTTTGCGTGATTCTGCAAAATTTTGGTTCTCTTTTTTGCCTCGCAATACTATCGAGTCTTGGAATAAGTGCAAAGATGCTTTTATCACTAAGTATTTTCCTCCCGGAAAAATTAGTTCCCTTAGAACCCAGATCATGAATTTCAAGAAACTTGAACAGGAGCATGTTACGCAATCTTGGGAAAGGATGAAAATGATGCTAAGGAATTTCCCAACTCATGGGTTAAATCTTTGGATGGTCATACAAAATTTTTATGCGGGGTTGAATTTTGTTTCTCTCAATCTTTTTGATTCCTCAACGGGTGGTACTTTTATTGAAATTACTTTGGGTGAAGCCACCAAATTGCTTGATAATATCATGACAAATTATTCACAATGGCATACCGAAAGAGCTCCTAGTAGTAAAAAAGTTAATTCGGTTGAAGAAATTTCTTCTTTGTGTGATAAAGTTGATGCTCTTATGAAATTGGTTGCTAGTAAAAGTGCTCCTATTGATTTTAATGATATGCCTTTGTCTACTTTGATTGAGCAAAATAGTGATGCCATTAATGTGAATTTTATTTCTCACAATAATTTCAACAACAATGCTTATAGAGGAAATCTTAATCCTAGGCCTTTTCCTAGTAATTCCTCTCACAGTTATGGTAATTCCTATGGAAATCAATCTTATAATAATAATAGGAACACCTCTGATCTTGAGAATAATATTAAATAATTTATCAATACACAAAAAGTTTTCAACACTTCCATAGAAGAAAAGTTGAATAAGATTGATGATTTATCTAGAAGTGTTGATAGAATTGCTCATGATGTGGAAAATCTCGAGATGAATTTTTTTGCCTAAATTAGATGAATCAATTAAAGCTCTTTATATTTCTATGGATGAAAGTAAGAAAAGAACTACTGTGCTTAGACCTAAAAGAGAATTTTTTGAAAAAACTTTTTCTAGTGATTATTCTTGCAAAAGAGATGAAGATCTTAAAATGATTGGTGTTTCTTCTATTGATTCCTTGTTTAGTAAAGTTAAGAATGATGAAAAAGGGACTGGAGAAGAGTCAACTTTAGGTAGAAGGCATCCCAATAATTCGGAGGGTGAAAATCTTGTTCAGAAAATTGATGAAAGTGGGTTTGGAGAGGTCAAAACTTTAGCTAGTGATGTGCCCACTATTTTGGATTACAAAGACTTTAATTATGATAGTTGCTCTTTGATTGATTGTATTTCTTTGTTTCAATCCATGATAAATTCATCCCATGCTTATGAACAAAACAAAGCTTTTACTAAACATATTGTTGATCCTATGATGAAAGCTTTGAAGAAAAGTTGGAATTAGAAGTATAAATTCCTAGAAAATTGCATGATGAATGGGAACCTACTATCAAAGTCAAGATTAAAAATTATGAATGTTTGCTTTGTGTGAATTGGGTGCTAGTGTTTCTACAATTCCGAAATGTTTATCTGATGTGCTTGGTCTTACCAATCTTGAAGAATGTTCTTTGAATTTACACATGGCGGATTCTACTATTAAAAAGACAATGGGAAGAATTAATGATGTTATTATTCTTGCAAATAGGAATTATGTGCCCATAGATTTTATTGTTCTTGATATTGATTGCGATCCGTCTTGTCAAATTATTCTTGGTAGACCGCTTTTACGCACTATCGGTGCCGTGATTGATATGAAAGAAGGGAATATTAAGTTCCAATTTCCTTTGAGGAAATGTATGGAACACTTTCCTAGAACAATAATTAGGCCACCATATGAATAAAGCATGAGGGTATCTTATGGATCTAGAACCAAAGATGGCAAAACTTAGATCCTTGCTTTATGCCTAGCTAAGGGCGTAAAACTATAGCGCTTGTTGGGAGGCAACCCAATGAATAATTTTTTTTCTTTTTTCTTTCTATTCTTGAGTGTTAGCACAATTATCCTACTTTTATTATTGTGTTTTTTTACATTTTAATTAGTGTTTGTGCCAAGTAAATCCTTTAGGATCTTCTTGGGCAATAGTTGTTTGATCTTGCTGAAAAAACAGAAAGTTTGCGTTCACGAAACAATTTATCATTTTTTACCAGAGAGAGATAAAATACCCATTCAAATTGCACTAGATCAACATACAAATTACTCAGGCCTTCCTAATTTGGCATAATTTTTGGAGTTACATAATTATTCGAAATAGTCAGATTGCTACAGACTGTTCTGTTTTGACAGATTCTGTTTTCTTTGTGTTGTGTTCCTATTTTGACGGCTCTATGGTTTTCTTTGATGAGTTTTTGCCATATAAAAGTTGGAATACAGTAGATATAATAAAAACAAAATATGAATTGGTTTGATACAGTACTTATAGTAGTGGTTTCTTATTCTTATACTAACGGATCTCACAAAGGTTTTTGTTGAGTTTTGTATGATTGAAGTTTTCAAGTTTTGGGTTATCTTATGATGGATGATGGAAGGATGTAACAGCCTAAGCTTGGGTATGCCCCGGAATCCCAAGATATTATCCAAGAATGAGCAACCAACTAATCTTGGGGATGCCCCTCGAGTTGCATCCCCACTTTCTTCCAACAACTATCGGTATTTTACTCGAGACTATATTTTTATTCGTCACATGATATGTGTTTTGCTTGGAGCGTCTTGTATGATATGTGTCTTTGCTTCTTTTATTTTGTGTCTTTAGTCAGCAATCCTTTCTGGACACACCTATTTGAGAGACCCAAAATTATATCATGACTTGTTAGAATTGCTCTCTATGCTTTACTTAAATCTTTTATGAGCTAGGACTTGCTCTAGTGCTTCACTTATATATATTTTTTAGCACAGTGTGCTTTGTTATTTTTAAGAAATACTCTCTTGCTTCACTTAGATTTGTTTGAGGGTAGTAAATTTTTGATTAAATACTCTCTTGCTTCACTTAGATTTGTGTTTCATATGATCATGCTTAAGTATTGAGTGTAGTTAATATTCGAGTGTGTTAAATGAATGGATCAATGTTTGAGCATGATGGGCTAGGGATAACTTGTTTTAGCATTGATATTTTGAAAGACATGGTTGCTTATTGATATGCTTTAGTATCTAAATTATTATGTCAAAACTAGACTATTGCTTTGAATCACATAAATGTCCAAATGTCCATGCTATAAAGAAAAGAATATGATATGACTTGATGAACAACACTCCACATCAAAAATTATGTTTTTATCTCTTACCTACTCAAGGATGAGTAGGAGTTAAGCTTGGGGATGCTGATACGTCTCCAACATATCTATAATTTTTGATTGTTCCATGCTGTTTTATTATCAATCTTGGATGTTTTATAATCATTTTATAGTCATTTTATATCATTTTTTGGTACTAACCTATTGACATAGTGCCAAGTGCCAGTTCTTGTTTTTCCATGTTTTTTACATCGCAGAAAATCAATATCAAATGGAGTCAAGATGCCACGAAACTCCAAGATGATTTTTATGGGCCAGAAGGAAGGGAATGGGCCTTGGTTGCATCTGGGGGGTGCCCCGAGGGGGGCACAACCCACCAGGGCGCGCCCTGGTGTGTTTTGCCCACCTCGGGTGCCCCCCGGTCCGCCCCTTTGCTCTATAAATACCACAATATTCCAGAAACCCTAAAGGCATCAATGAAATATTCATCCAGCCACCGCAGAGTCCAGAACCACCAGATCCAATCTAGACACCATCTCGGATGGGGTTCACCACCTCCATTGGTGCCTCTCCGATAATGCGTGAGTAGTTCTTTGTAGACCTTCGGGTCCGTAGTTAGTAGCTAGATGGATTTCTCTCTCTCGCTGAATTCTCAATACAATGGTGTCTCGGAGATCCATATGATGTAACTCTTCTGCGGAGTGTTTGTTGGGATCTTATGAACGTTGAGTTTATGATCAGTCATATCTTTTTATATCCATGAAAGTTATTTGAGTTTCTTTGATCTCATATAGCCTTGTATTTATTTTCCAATATTTGGGTTTTGTTTGGCCAACTTGGTCTATTTATCTTGCAATGGAAAGAGGTGCCTGGTAGTGGGTTTGATCGATCTTACGGTGCTTAATCCCCGTGACAGAAAGGGAACCGACACAGGTGTATCGTTGCTACTAAGGATAAAAAGACGAGATCTATATCTACTGCCATATAGATAAACGGATCTTGTCTATATCATCTCATCGTTCTTATTGCATTACTCCATTTTTCCATGAACTTAATACACTAGATGCATGCTGGATAGCGGTCGATGTGTGGAATAATAGTAGTAGATGCAGGCAGGAGACGATCTACTAATCTTGGACGTGACGTCATGATTATTTGAAGTTCTATCAATTGCCCAATAGTAACTTGTTTACCCACCGTTTCCTATTTTTCTCGAGAGAAGCCACTAGTGAAACCTATGGCCCCCGGGTCTTCTTTCTCTTATATTTGCCTTGCGATCTACTTTTCCTTTGCATTTTTATTCAGATCTATTAAACCAAAAATCCAAAAATAATTTGCTGCACTTTATTTTATATGTGATCTATTATTTCAATCTATTACAACTTTCTCCAGTCAACATGCAATTTCTAGCGCCGTACACCAGAAGGGATTGACAACCCCTTTAACACGTCAGTTTGCAAGGTGTTGTTGTTAGTGTGCAGGTGATGTTTACGTTGTGTTGCTTGGTTCTCCTATTGGTTCGATACCTTGGTTTCATAACTGAGGGAAATACCTACCGTCGCTGTGCTACATCATCCCTACCTCTCCAGGGAATTACCGACGTAGTTGCAGCAGCCATCACATCTTCGCACGGAAGGAAGTGCGTCCATATTACGGGAAAAAAAATTATTCGCCCCCCTGACTGCTGGGACTCACCAACTACATCTTCGCACGCAAGGAAGTGCCTGACAGTCGGGACCCACCTGGTCGAATACGTAGCATTGTCATTCTAGTCGTGAACGTGTACGTACATACAGTCGGTCTGTCTGCAGGCTGCAGCGATGAACCGTGGCCATGTAAGGAAGGGCACGTGTTGTAGTAGAGACGCGCACATGTCGTAGTAGAGGCGCGTACGTAGCATGTACATGTATGTACAGCGACCAGGGTGCAAGAAAGTAAATACGGCCATGTACATACATACGGGAGGGGTCTCGAATGCCTACTCGCGCATACGTACGGCCAGGGCTCGTGTACAAGGCTGGGTCGCAACGGAGAAACTGCATCGTCCTCGTGCTCATGGGGAGGCAACGGAATGCATAGTGTTCATCGGGAGGTAAGGAAAAGCTGTTGTTCATCGGGAGCCAACCGGCTTGGACGGAACAGCCGATGGAAACGAGGCCTGGCCACAGAACGAAGGAAATGACCTTGTGTTCGGCCGGCCACGGTCGAAACAGGATCCTGTTCATCGGGAGGGGTCTGGCGTACCGCAAAACGGAGGAAACGCACTTCTCTTGGAGCTCCTACGGTGGAAACAGGGTCCTGTTGATCAGGAGGGGTGTGGCGTACCGCAAAATGGAGGAAACGGACTTGTGTTGGAGCGCTACGGTCGAAACGGGGGTCTTGTTCATCAGGAGGGGTGTGGCGTACCGCAAAACGGGACTCCACGGGATATTATTCATCTCCACCATCGACTGCCTCTTCGGGCTACTGTTCATCCACCGTCGACCTCCTCTGGCCTCCACCTGTGACTGTTCATCCATGGGTTCCTGTTCATCCAGAATCCACTGCGCGCCCTCCACCGGCTACTATTCAACCAACCCTCTCCACGGGGTCCTATTAAACCACCCCTCCATGGGCTACTGTTCATCCGGTCCTCCACCGGCTACTGTTCAACCAGCCCACCACGAGGTCCTGTTCATCCACCCCCCAACCGGCTCGATCGATCGGGGTCATGTTCATCCAGCGGCAATGGCCTCTACTACCACGGGGTCATGTTCATCCAACATCCCACCGGGAACTATTCATCCAAACCCCCCAACAACGCTCATTATTCATCCAGGGAAGGAGGCAGCAGAGTTCGATCAGCTTTAGTTAGCAGTAGTAGCAAAGGAATCAGTCTAGCTCAGTTAACAGCAAGGGATTAGTCGATCGCTTGGGTTCAGTAATGCATAGCCTGCAGTGCAATCGCTCGGGTTCAGTTAGAGCCCAACGCCTTGCTCGGGTTCAGTTAGAGCGCAACGCATCGCTCACACGCGCGTACATATGAGAGAAATGCGCATCGCTCGGCCCCCGACCACCCACCGTGACCAGGAAGTCCCCCGATATTTTCCTCGCCCTCGCTTCTACCATGGTTTTTTTCGTCATGGACAGCCCAAAGAATGTCATGCAGCTGCGTCTCCGGCCCGCCCTGGACGAAAAGCCCATTTTCTGTCATAGAAGTAGGACCCCACCACATCTATGATGATACCGGGTTTTGTCACAATTATCGTCATAGAAGTGTCATAAGCATGACAGGAAAAAAATTCGTTCGGCCCAAAATGTCACAGATGTGTCTTTTTTTTGTAGTGGAACTGCCATCCAGTTCTGCTTTAGATTCACCTTCTGTTATAAGTAAACTTGCAACACCACGACATGCTATTAATCCTGATATGTCACAAGTTGTTGATGATGCTACTTCTATTATGAATGATACTTATGATGATGCTAGTACCTTGCTTGATGATGATGATGTGCCATTAGGTGATTTTCTTGATGAACAAATTGCTAAAGTAAGACAACATTATGTTTTTGAAACTTGTGTTGAGCTTGAAACTAAAAATCTTGAAACACCTACTAGAACTAGCCCTCCTAGATATGAATTTCCTAAGGTACCGGAAGGCTATGCTATGAATGAAGAGACAACTAGAGACATTCTTGCTTGTAAGGATAGAGATGATCTAGAGAAATTATTATGCAAGTATAAATAAAAATCTCTGAATGCTAGAATGCAATATGATCCTAACTTTTCTACTTCACCTATCTTTATTGATGATAAGGATTATGAATTCTCTATCGACCCAGAGTTAATTACTTTGGTTGAATCTGATCCTTTCCATGGTTATGGAATTGAAACTGTTGTGGCACATCTTACTAAGTTGAACGACATAGCCACCCTTTTTACTCATGATGAGAAAACTCGCTATTACTGTATCCTCAAGTTATTTCCGTTCTCATTAAAGGGTGATGCTAAAGCTTGGTACAATACAGTTGATCCTGGTTGTGTGCGTAGTCCCTAGGATATACGTGATGATACTTAACTACTAGGTACAATGCATAAAATTGAAAGAAAAACAATACTAAAACTAATAATCCCTCTTGGGGCGAGTATTCCGGCAGCCCCTCGCCAGCAGCTCCCTGGTGCACGACGTCTTCCTAGTGCGGAGGCAGTATTCCTCTGCCTCGCAGCGCTTGACGTATCGATGTGCCTCTTGCTCGCGGATGAGTGTGAACGATCTTGCCATTTCGTTGGGCGCCCATCGGAGCTCCTCGTCGGTGGCACGCTGGAGCTTATCAGCCCACCTCCACGCAGCGATGAGGCGCTCAGCACCTTTGACCTTCCTCACGAAGTACCCGTCTTCGTACACCTCCTCCACACGAAGACGCGCCCGCCCCCAAAGCTCCATCGCCTCCTTTTTCCAGGCGGCATCACGGGGTTCACAGGCCGCCTGGTACCTGGCTTCCTCCTCAGCCATCTCCTTCTTGAACACCACTTGCATGGCTTTCTCAGCCGACGGCAGCAACTTCCACAGACAAAGATTGTAACGGCCCCAAAACCAATCCAAAGATGGGGGGTCCGGCGCAACCTCATCGGCAGCGTGTAGGGGTCCTCGTCACTTCTTTTCGAGTGAGCGTCCTTGGGGGCGGCGACTCCTCATCGGCGCGTGGGCAGACCGGCGGCGCCATGGTAGAGATTTGAGAGAGAGAGAGAGAGGCCGAGCGAGGGAAGGATGTAGATGAGAGTGCAGGCGGGTCGACGTGAGCAAGGTAGTATTTATTGGCGGGTGCAATCTACATTGACGGGAACAGTACACATGCCGGTCGCCAGAATTCATGAGTATTATAGTTTGAATTACACATGATTCCTTATAACCCACAAGTATAGGGGATCAATTGTCGCCTCTTTCGATAAGTAGGAGTTTCGAACCCAACGAGGAGCTAAAGGTAGAACAAATATTCCCTCAAGTTCTATCGACCACGGATACAACTCTACGCACACTTAACGTTTGCTTTACCTAGAACAAGAATGAAACTAGAAGTACTTTGTAGGTGTTGTTGGATAGGTTTGCAAGATAATAAAGAGCATGTAAATAAAAGCTAGGGGCTGTTTAGATAAAGACACAACTAAGTTAGTTTCAGTAGAGAGCTTTTTGTCACGAGAAAGTTATTTTGTCCCTACACAATCGATAACTAGACCGCTAATCATTATTGCAATTTTATTTGAGGGAGATGCATAAGCTAAGATACTTTCTCTTCTTGGATCATATGCACTTATGATTGGAACTCTAGGAAGCATCTGCAACTACTAAAGATCATTAAGGTAAAACCCAACCATACCATTATAAGGCATCAAGTCCTCTTTACTCCCATATGCAAACAACCTACTTACTCGGGTCTGTGCTTCTGTCACTCACACCACCCACCATAAGCAAATCATGAACATATTGCAAACCCTACAGCGGGGATCCCTCACACTTGCGCGACACGGAGAGCACCATAGGACAACACCAATAATAAAACATGCAACTCAAACAAATTACGATCATCAATTAACCCATAGGACAAAACGGATCTACTCAAACATCATAGGATAGCCATACATAATTGGGAAATAATATATACCGTTGAGCACCATGTTTAAGTAGAGATTACAGCGGGTAAAAGATGGGTTATACCAATGCATAGAGGGGTGAAGAGTTCTCTCGATGATGGCCCCGACGGTGTTCCCGCGCCACCAGGAGAGAGCCCTTCTTCTTCTTCTTCTTCCTTGACCTTCCCCCTAGATGGGAGAAGGGTTTCCGCTCTGGTCTATGGCCTCCATGGCATCAGAGGGGCGAGAGCCCCTCCGAGATTTGATTTCTCTCTCTCTCTCTGTTTCCTTCTATTTCTGCGCTCCCTGATTCCGCCCTTTCACCGTTTCTTAAATTCCTGGAGATCCGTAACTCCGATTTGGTTGAAATTTGACACGATTTTTTTCCGGATATTGGCTTTCTTGCGGTGAAAGAAGGGCACCAACCGGCTTACGGAGTGGCCACGAGGGCCCAGGGAGCACCCTACCCCTGGGGCGCGCCCCTCACCGTTGTGGGCCCCTCGGACATCGTCTCGCGTTGATTCCACTTCCCAAAATTCACATATATTCCAAAAAAAATCTCCATAAGTTTTTATCCTGTTTGGACTCCGTTTGATAAGTTGCAACATGCAACAAACACGAACTGCCACTGGGCACTGGATCAATATGTTAGTCCCAAAAGTAGTATAAAAAGTTGGCAAAAGTTTGTAAAAGTTGTAGAATATTGGCATGGAACAATCAAAAATTATAGATACGATGGAGACGTATCAATTCCCACAGCAAAATCCGTGTGTGAACATAATAGCTGATAGTTTCCAATACAGAATCGTGTCTGATTAATGACACCCGCCACTCACCTACCAAACCTCGATCCATGAAATAGAGTGCCAATCGTGTGGGGGCCAGTTGTCTTGCCAGATCTTTACATTTTCTTCTTTGAACACCAAATATTTACATCGTCTAATGATTTTTTAACTCGCACACACGTACATAAAAATATGATTTTTTAAACCGTAATGGTTAGCCATTGCATGTAAATGTAGTTCAAATTTGAATTACGGTCATTAAATGGTTAGAAAATCACTTATATGTCTTTAAAAGGTCAAATGACCCCTAGAATTTTCAAATTTTCACATGAAAGTTGCAGTAGTGCACGTTAAACGTAGAAAACATTTGAAGGCCATAAGAGGAAGCTATCTCCCCGTTCGTCATCAAACATGCATTGTTCCCTCTCGGAACCACGAGCCTTCTAGTGAGTTCCTCTGGTTTGTGAGGGGTGTGTGTCCAAACTTTCGTCAAACAGACCAATTTTTTTACCACATCAACTTGGTGGCATGACATTACATCAAGCAAGGTTTCATGTTTTTTTGATCATTTTTTAAATTTTTGGAATTAAAATGCCATGGCACTCCATGCATGTGCCCATGCCGTGAGACCAATATGTTTGAAAATTACTTCTAATTTACTGCACATGAAATTAACTCGCATACAAGTACACAAATATGATTTTTCAAACCATTATGGTTAGCCGTTGCATGTAGATGTAGTTCAAATTTGAATTATGATCATTAAATGGCTAGAAAATCACTTAAATGTCTTCAAAAGGTCAAATGACCCCTGAAATTTTCCAAATTTTCACATGATAGTTGTATTAGTGCACATTGAATGTAGAAAAAAATTGGAGGCCGTAAGAGGAAGCTATCTCCCGTTCGTCATCAAACATGCACTATTCCCTCTCGGAACCACGAGCCTTATAGTGAGTTGCTTCGGTTTGTGAGGGGGTGTGTCCAAACTTTCGTCAAACAGGCCAATTTGTTTACCACATCATCTGGATGGCATGACATTACATCAAGCAAGCTTTCATGTTTTTCTAATCATTTTTTAATCTTTTGGAATTAAAATGCCATGGCACTCCATGCATATGTCCATGGCGTGACACCAATATGTTTGAAAATTCCTTCTAATTTACTACACATGGAATTAACTCGCACACAAGTACACAAATATGATTTTTCAAACCATTATGGTTAGCCGTTGCATGTACATCTAGTTCTAATTTGAATTAGGGTCATTAAAAGGCTAGAAAATCACTTAAATGTCTTAAAAGGTCAAATGACCCCTGAAATTTTCCAAATTTTCACATGACTTTTGTATAAGTGCATGCTAAATGTAGAAAAAAATTGAAGGCCGTAGGAGGAAGTTATCTCCCTTTCATCACCAAACATGCATTGTTCCCTCTCAGAACCACGAGCCTTCTAGTGCGTTGCTCCAGTTTGTGTGGGGTGTGTGTCCCAACTTTCGCAAATAGGCCAAATTTTTTTCACATCATCTTGGTGGCATGACATTACATCAAGCAAGGTTTCATGTTTTTATAATCATTTTTTAATTTTTTGGAATTAAAATGCCATGGCACTCCATGCATGTGTCCATGCCATGAGACCAATATGTTTGAAAATTCCTTCCAATTTACTGCACATGGAATTAACTCGCACACAAGTACACAAATATGTTTTTCAAACCGTTATGGTTAGCCATTGCATGTAGATGTAGTTCAAATTTGAATTACGGTCATTAAATGGCTAGAAAATCACTTAAATGTCTTTAAAAGGTCAAATGACCCCTGAAATTTTCCAAATTTTCACATGATAGTTCTACTACTTCACTTTAAACGTAGAAAAAATTTAAAGGCCGTAAGGGAAATCTATCTCCCTTTCGTCATCAAACATGCATTGTTCCCTCTCGGAACCACGAGCCTTCTAGTGAGATGCTCTGGTTTGTGAGAGGTGTGTGTCCAAACTTTCATCAAACTGGCCAATTTTTTTACCACATCAACTTGGTGGCATGACATTACACAAAGCACGGTTTCATGTTTTTCTGATCATTTTCAAAAAATTGGGAATTAAAATTCAATGGCACTCCAAGCATGTGCCCATGCCATGAGACCAATATGTTTGAAAATTACTTCTAATTTACTGCACATGAAATAAACTCACAGACAAGTACACAAATATGATTTTTCAAACCATTATGGTTATCCATTGCATGTAGATGTAGTTCAAATTTGAATTACGATCATTAAATGGCTTGAAAATCACTTAAATGTCTTCAAACGGTCAAATGACCCCTAAAATTTTCCAAATTTTCACATGAAAATTGTATTAGTGCACATTCAATGTAGAAAAAAATTGGAGGCCGTAAGAGGAAGCTATCTCCCGTTCGTCATCAAACATGCATTGTTCACTCTCGGAACCACGAACCTTATAGTGAGTTGCTGCGGTTTGTGAGGGGGTGTGTCCAAACTGTCGTCAAACAGGCCAATTTTTTTACCACATCATCTTGATGGCATGACATTACATCAAGCAAGCTTTCATGTTTTTCTAATCATTTTTTAATCTTTTGGAATTAAAATGCCATGGCACTCCATGCATGTGTCCATAAAGTGAGACCAATATGTTTGAAAATTCCTTCTAATTTACTACACATGGAATTAAATCGCACACAAGTACAAAAATATGATTTTTCAAGCCGTTATGGTTAGCCGTTGCATGTACATCTAGTTCTAATTTGAATTAGGGTCATTAAAAGGCTAGAAAATCACTTAAATGTCTTAAAAGGTCAAATGACCCCTGAAATTTTTCAAATTTTCACATGACTGTTGTATTAGTGCACGCTAAATGTAGAAAAAAATTGAAGGCCGTAAGAGGAAGTTATCTCCCTTTCATCATCAAACATGCATTGTTCCCTCTCAGAACCACGAGCCTTCTAGTGAGTTGCTCCAGTTTGTGTGGGGTGTGTGTCCAAACTTTTGCAAACATGCCAATTTTTTTACCACATCATATTGGTGGCATGACATTACATCAAGCAAGGTTTCATGTTTTTATGATCATTTTTTAATCTTTTGGAATTAAAATGCCAAGGCACTCCACGCATGTGTCCATGCCGTGAGACCAATATGTTTGAAAATTCCTTCCAATTTATTGCACATGGAATTAACTCGCGCACAAGTACACAAATATGATTTTTCAAACCGTTATGGTTAGCCATTGCATGTAGATGTAGTTCGAATTTGAATTACAGTCATTAAATGGCTAGAAAATCACTTAAATGTCTTTAAAAGGTCAAATGACCCCTGAAATTTTCCAAATTTTCACATGACAGTTGTACTACTTCACTTTAAACGTAGAATAAATTTGAAGGCCGTAAGGGAAATCTATCTCCCTTTCGTCATCAAACATGCATTGTTCCCTCTCGGAACCACGAGCCTTCTAGTGAGATGCTCTGGTTTGTGAGGGGTGTGTGTCCAAAATTTCATCAAACTGGCCAATTTTTTTACCACATCAACTTGGTGGCATGACATTACATCAAGCAAGGTTTCATGTTTTTCTGATCATTTTCAAAAAAATTGGAATTAAAATCCAATGGCACTCCATGCATGTGCCCATGCCGTGAGACCAATATGTTTGAAAATTACTTCTAATTTACTAGACATGAAATTAACTCGCAGACAAGTACACAAATATGATTTTTCAAACCATTATGGTTATCCGTTGCATGTAGATGTAGTTCAAATTTGAATTACGATCATTAAATGGCTTGAAAATCACTTAAATGTCTTCAAACGGTCTAATGACCCTTGAAATTTTCCAAATTTTCACATGACAATTGTATTAGTGCACATTCAATGTAGAAAAAAATTGGAGGCTGTAAGACGAAGCCATCTCCCGTTCATCATCAAACATGCATTGTTCCCTCTCGGAACCACGAGCCTTATAGTGAGTTGTTGCGGTTTGTGAGGGGGTGTGTCCAAACTTTCGTCAAATAGGCCAATTTTTTTACCACATCATCTTGATGGCATGACATTACATCAAGCAAGCTTTCATGTTTTTCTAATTATTTTTTCATCTTTTGGAATTAAAATGCCATGGCACTCCATGCATGTGTCCATAAAGTGAGACCAATATGTTTAAAAATTCCTTCTAATTTACTACACATGAAATTAACTCGCACACAAGTACACAAATATGATTTTTCAAGCCGTTATGGTTAGCCATTGCATGTACATCTAGTTCTAATTTGAATTAGGGTCATTAAAAGGCTAGAAAATCACTTAAATGTCTTAAAAGGTCAAATGACCCCTGGAATTTTCCAAATTTTCACATGACTGTTGTATTAGTGCATGCTAAATGTAGAAAAAAATTGAAGGCCGTAAGAGGAAGTTATCTCCCTTTCATCATCAAACATGCATTGTTCCCTCTCGGAACCACGAGCCTTCTAGTGAGTTGCTCCAGTTTGTGTGGGGTGTGTGTCCAAACTTTCGCAAACATGCCAATTTTTTTACCACATCATCTTGGTGGCATGACATTAAATCAAGCAAGGTTTCATGTTTTTATGATCATTTCTTAATCTTTTGGAATTAAAATGCCATGGCACTCCATGCATGTGTCCATGCCGTGAGACCAATATGTTTGAAAATTCCTTCCAATTTACTGCACATGGAATTAACTGGCACACAAGTACATATGTGTATTTTTCAAACCGTTATGGTTAGCCATTGCATGTAGATGTAGTTCAAATTTGAATTACGTTCATTAAATGGCTAGAAAATCACTTAAATGTCTTTAAAAGGTCAAAGGACCCCTGAAATTTTCCAAATTTTCACATGACAGTTGTATTAGTGGACTTTAAATGTAGAAAAAATTTGAAGGCCGTAAGGGGAATCTATCTCCCTTTCGTCATCAAACATGCATTTTCCCTCTCGGAACCACTAGCCGTCTAGTGAGTTGCTCCAGTTTGTGATGGGTGTGTGTCCAAACTTTCGTCAAACATGCCAATTTTTTACCACATCATCTTGGTGGCATGACGTTAATTAAAGAAAGGATTCATTTTTTTTAATCATTTTATAATTTTTGGAATTAAAATGCCATGGCAGTCCATGCATACATATGCATGTGTCCATGTCGTGAGGCCAACATATACATATGCATTTACTGCACATGGAATTAACTCGCTCACAAGTACACAAATATATATTTTTTAAAACATTATGGTTAGCCGTTGCATGTAGATGTAGTTCAAATTTGAATTACGGTCATTAAATGGCTAGAAAATCACTTAAATGTCTTCAAAAGGTCAATTGACCCCTGAAATTTTCCAAATTTTCATATGACAGTTGTATTAGTGCATGTTACACATAAAAAAATTGAAGGCCGTTAGAGGAAGCTATCTCCCGTCCGTCATCAAACATTCATTGTTCCCTCTCAGGACCACGAGCCTTCTAGTGAGTTGCTCCAGTTTGTGAGGGGTGTGTTTCCAAACTTTCTTCAAACATGCCAAATTTTTTACCACATCAACTTGGTGGCATGACATTACATCAACCAAGGTTTCATGTGTTTCTGACTTTTTTTTAATATTTTGTAATTTAAATGCCGTGGCACTCCATGCTAAATTGTGTCATAGGCGTTAGACCAATATGTTTGTAAATTCCTTAAATTTTACTACACATGGAATTAAATCGCACACAAGTACACAAATATGATTTTCCAAACCGTTATGGATAGCCTTTGCATGTACATCAAGTTCTAATTTGAATTACGGTCATTAAAAGGCTAGAAAATCACTTACATGTCTTAAAAGGTCAAATGACCCCTGAAATTTTCCAAAATTTGACATGACAGTTGTATTAGTAATACAAATTTTCTCGTACATTTAAAACACCATCCATTGCCAATTTACTCCAAATTCGTCTTTAGCAGCTAATAAAAAATATCTACAACATCACAAAGTTGTTTTGTAGGAACCGTTTGTGATGAAAATTTATGGGTCTATTTAAGTCTTCCTCCTTAATTAAGCTTCGCCGGCTCGTCTGCTCCAATGCCGGCTACCCCCGAATCCACGAATCCTGATCCCCATTCTCGCACCCTTTCTTGCGAAGATGATGTTGTGGAAATGCTTCGTGAAGGCTTGTACAATGGCCGCGTTCCCCCCGAGCGCCGCCGCCTGCGCTGAGAGTGCAGCCACCTACAGGGCAGATGCCGCTTCCATCGAGAGGGCGTCTGTGGTAGCCGACAGGGCAGCTGGAGCAGTTGAGATGGCTGCAGCTGCTGCGGCGACGGTGGCTGCAAACACCGAGAGCACTTGAGTTGTCGTATGTGTCGTCGATGTCGCCCTGTCCCGGGTCGAGGCCATCCACGCCAAGATCGAGGACGCACACGCCAAGACATTCCAGGCCACCTTGGAATCCAGCATGCAACCCACGTCCGAAAAGGTGGCGGTGGCCATGGAGCACCTACTTCCTCATGAGGTCACCGAGAAGGAGCTGGAGATGTAGGAGGCATCGGAGATCGAGGAGCGCTGGGAGGAGGAGTTGCGCGTGGCCAAGGTTGAGGTAGAGAAGAGTATGTCTGTCGAGGAATTGGCGATGGAGTACCAACGCGAGCTCTGGCGCAGCCTCTACTATGAGTACTGCAACCTTGAGGGCGACACTGAGGATGAGGACGAGGACGCGTTCGACTTCAGCAGGGGGGACGTGGAGTCCACCAATGGCGGCATCTCGCCAAGACAAGTCATCAACGTCTCATCTCACACCAGCGATGCATAGGCTGGCGCGGCAGCAGATTTGTTAAAATTATGTGTACTTAGGCCTTGTTTTAAAATTATGTGTAATTATGCTTGTTTTTAACGCCCCACTTCCCCACCCCCTTTTCTCCATGACCACAAGTCACATTTCCCCTATTTCCTCCTTCCTTCCTAAGCTATAGACGCTTCCTCGCTCTCGCCGTCTCGCATCCTACCGCCGGGGTCGCCATGGTCTTCTTCAAAGACCTCTCCTGCGGTTCCTCCTCCTCCGACGTCTCCTTCACCACCCGGGTATGCCTCTCTTCTCTGTCTCTAGGGCTATGACTTGGAATGAAGGATTTTTACCTGGCGGTCGATTTGAGTCATTTCTTCCTCTTGTAGCTCCCTAGGACCATCAGCTGCAACGAATGGAGTGGGGTGGCTGAAGATCTGTTTACTCGTTGTCACCATCAATCTCCATGCGTGATGCTAGTTGCGTTTGAATCTGTGGACAGTGGGAGGAACTTTCTGGCATGTGCAGAGAAGGTTAGACCCTCTTTCGTTGTTACAAATCATTTGTTAGATGTGATTCAGACACTATCACGGTCCCGACCCATTCATACCACACCTTCAACTAAACGCATCCTAAGAAAGTGTCATAGTTTGTAACCTAGTATCTAAAATTGTTGCCATCTCATCAGCGGTGCCATTATAAAATTATTTGGCACCCCTTCAGCAGTTTGTGCAGCTAACTTTGGTCCACACATCCGAGAAACCAAGCATTAAAATACTAAATCTTTATGGCATGAAGGAACTGGGCATCAGAGCAGCTAGGTGCCCCGGAGTCCGGGTCCTGGATTTGTTTCCACTGCATCGCCTCGCCAGTGCAGGGCACCGGTGCGAGATTTAGCAACAGTTGTCTTTACACCAGTTCTGGCATACATAGTGGACGGCCTTAGTGCTATTACTTCTATGTTACTAAATTTGTGCATGTACCTGTTAGTATCAATTTGTTGTCATCCAAACACAGTCGCTATGTTGTTCCAGCTATATTTACCTTCCTCATAAAACATTCAATTTCTTATTTATTGTACATGAGTAAGAACTTGTAGCATTGTTGTAGTTAATTATAGCTTCTGATGTTTTATAATTTGGTTGTTCTCTCAGTAGCAACTAATTCATTTGCATATTGATCTTTTTGAGAAGATATGTCATTATTAACAAGTTTCTTCAGTTTTTCACAATAAGCATTCATGATTTTCGATGTTCTATAAACCCATTCCCCTACAATTGTTATTGATCTAGTTTTAAATATTATTGGATGAACGGAAGTGTTCTTACTTGGAGTGGGTTGATCAAGAGTGGTCACCATCTTTGAAGATGTGCCTAATAAAGCTCTGGAGCATGTATGAGAAAGAGAACAGAGGTAGGCTTAGAAAAAGTGTTGTCAACGCTGAAGAATATTTGAAGATGTGGGATAAAAAGAGGAAGGTGGAGAATGAGCTCAGATTTTTTAGATCAGACTTTGCTAAGATGGTGTTGGCGAAGGAGGAGGCACTTTTCCAGTTGGCCAGTGCAAAACAGGTTCTTACTGAACTGAAAGCAGAGGAGGATAAGATGAGCCTGGATGATCTCGACTAGGGAAATGAATATATTGTTCTTACGAAGTTGAACTAGCTATATGTTGTACTATGCTATTTTTAGGTAGCTATCGTACCGTGATGTTAAAATATATTTATGTGCCTGATATGAAATTGGCAAATAGCGGTTCGATATGAAATGTGAATTTGCGTAATACTGGAATTATTAATTGTAAACTAATAAACCTGCTAAATGTCTCATGGAACTTTGCAAACTGTTCTAGCAGTAAAAAGCACTTGTCATGGATAGCCCAATACCACACAGTTTTCTTCATCAAATCATGTGTGATGTAGTTGATAAAATCAAACGGTTAACCAAGGCAGAGCGTGTGTGATAGTTACACGTATCACACACGAGCCTATAAATGAACCTATGTGGGATGTACATATGAACAGAAACATTTTCCCTACATTGATTATCTGGGATGTACATAAGAACGGAAATGTATTCCTTGGATTGACTGTGTGTGATATACATATGAACGGAAATGTTTTTCCGGGATTCACCATTTGGAATGTACATATGAACAGAAATGGTTGGGTTTGATGCCTCGCCCAATCGCACACGAGCTCATTTTGCCCCAGCCTGTGTCCGAGGAGGGCCTATCCCCGACGGTTTCTGGGTCGTGTGGGAAGGACCCCCCTATCGCCCACACTCACTTGGTGACGGTTCCAAATGCTGTCACGGAAAGGGGTTAAAAAACCGTTTGTATAGCACTAACGCATACTAGTGTATGCTTGTTCGTCAAATGTTTATGCTTCATACTTCTCTTTGTGAAGCCTATCCCCCCTAACTGCACTATAGGGTACGGCTCCGAAGGCTACTGAATGGATTATGGATAGTGGATGCACTAACCACATGACTGGTGATCAAAGTCTTCTTATGGATTCAACCCTACGTCCATCTGAAAAGAGTCACATCACCTTTGCTAACATTGGTAAAAGCAAGGTATTGGGCCTAGGTAGAGTTGCAATGTCAAAGGATCACCACATGGATAAAGTGCTGCTTGTTGAATCCCATGGTTTCAACTTAATGTCTCTCTCAATGCTTTGTGATCTGAACATGATTGTGATATTTGGAAAATATCGTTGCCTTGTGATTATGGAATCTGAAAAATCTCTGGTCTTCGAAGGCGATTGAAGAGACGATCTGTATACGGTAGATTTCTCCGAAGGAGCATAGCTGGTCGTATGTCTTCTTGCAAAAGCTTCAGAGTGTTGGCTCTATTGGAGGCTAGGGCATGCCGACATGAGGAACTTGCACACTCTCGCAAAGAAGAATCATGTCATTGGCATCGAGGGCATCAAGTTCAAGAAGGATCATCAGTGTGGTTCCTGTGAAGCTAGGAAGAAGACAAGGGCAAAGCATCCCTCGAAGACAATCATGACGACAACACGCCCCTTCGATCTTCTTCACATGTAGTTTTTGGCCCTACTCATTACTCCACCCTTACTACCACTTCATGTCTCTATGGCTTCGTCATTGTTTATGATTACTCAAGATACACATGGGTGCACATAATTCTCTACAAGACTAAAGTGCAGGATGTCTTCCGATGATTTGCCAATCGTGCCATGACGAACTATGGCATCAAGATCCAGCACACCAGAAGTGACAACGACACAGAATTCAAGAACATTGGCCTCGACACTTATCTCGACACATTCGACATCACACATGAGTTCTCTGCTCCATACACACCTCAGCAGAATGGCATCATGGAGCACAAGAACATGACCCTCGTTGAGATGGCACGTATGATGCTTGATGAGTACAAGACTCCAAGAAAGTTCTGTCCTGAAGCCATTGACACCACTTGCCACATCATCAACAGAGTTTATCTTCTTAAGTTCCTATAGAAGACATCATATGAGCTCCTGACTTGTAAGAAGCCAAATCTCAGCTATTTCAGAGTTTTTGGTGCTAGGTGCTGGATCAAGGATCCACATCACACTTTAAAATTTACACCGAAAGCACATGAAGGTTTTATGCTTGGTTATGGAAAGGATTCGCACTCCTACAGAGTCTTCAACCTCTTTCACTGCAAAGTGGTTGAAACTGTGGATGTGCGGTTCGATGAGACTAACGGCTCGCAAAGAGAGAACATACCAATGTGCTAGATGAAGCTACTCCAAGTGAATCTATCAAGCTAATGGGTACTAGAGAAATCATACCTACCGAAGAACAGGCTGAAGAGGAAATCATCATTTCTGCACCTAATCTACATGAAGACAATGCTCAACTTGAAGCCAATGCTAAAGATGAAGAAAATGGTCAGCAAGGGCAAAAACTTCATCTAGTACATCCTGGTGTTGTGAATGAAGTCCAGATTGAGAAGACAATTGATAGTATCAATGTACCTGGTCCACTCACTCGTTCAAGAGCAACACAGCTAGCAAATTCCGGTGGGCACTTTGTATTTGTCTCAAACCCAAGAAAGTTGATGAAGCCTTCATGGAACCTGAATGGATTCAAGCTATGCAAGAAGAGATTCAACTATTTGAGCTGAATAATGTATGGGAGCTAGTAAAGTGTCCTGATCCTCGCAAGCACAATATCATTCGCACCAAATGGATCTATCGCAACAAACAAGATGAGCATGGTCAAGTTGTCAGAAACAAGACTCATCTCGTTACTCAAGGTTACACACAAGTGGAAGGGATTGACTTCGATGAAACCATTGCTCCTGTGGCTAGGCTTGAAGCCATTCGCATACTGCTAGCTTATGCCAACCACAACAACATTCTTATGTACCAAATGCATGTAAAGAGTGCCTTCCTCAACGGCAAAATTGAAGAAGAAGTGCATGTGGCACAACCACTGGGTTTTGAAGACCCAAAGCGTCCTCACGTGGTATACAAGCTCAATAAGGCACTGTATGGCCTCAAACAAGCACCTCGCGCTTGGTATGACACACTCAAAGACTTCCTGAAGAGAAAAGGCTTCAAACCTGGTTCTCTAGATCCCACTCTCTTCAGGAAGACATATGATGGTAAACTGTTTGTATGCCTAATCTATGTGGATGACATTATCTTCGGCTGCACTGACAAGAGATATAGTGATGAGTTTGAGCATATGATGCAAGAGCAATATCAGATGTCCATGATGGGTGATCTGAAGTTCTTCCTCGGTCTTCAAATTCATCAACAGAGAAATGGCATCTTCATATCACAAGAGAAGTACCTCAAAGATTTCCTGAAGAAGATTGGAATGCAAGACGGCCAAGGGTACACGACGACATGCCAACAAAAGGCCAATTGGGCCCTGATGACAATGGTAAAGAGTTCGATCAAAAGGTATACCGATCCATGATTGGTTCTTTATTATACTTATGTGTATCTAGGCCTGATATAATGCTTAGCGTTTGCATGTTTGCCCGATTCCAAGCAGCACCAAAGAAATCACATCACCTAGCAGTGAAGCGAATTCTTTGATATTTGGCTTACACCCCAACACTTGGATTATGGTATCCAAAGGGCTCAGAGTTTGATCTAGTTGGATTATCATATGCTGATTATGCTGGTGACAAGGTTGATCGCAAGTCCACATCAGACACATGTCACTTTCTTGGACGATCTCTTGATTGTTGGTCTCCAAAGAAGTAGAACTTGGATCACTCTCCACTATTGAATCTGAATACATTGTTGTTGGATCTTTCTACGCTCAGCTTCTCTGGATGAAGAAAACGCTCAAGGACTATGGCATCACCATGAAGCACGTGCCACTCTACTGCGACAATGAGAGTGCCATCAAGATTGCTCAGAATCCAGTTCAACACTCGAATACAAAGCACATTCAAATACGACATCATTCTCTCAGGGATCATGTGTTGAAGGAAGACATTGATATCACTCACATCAGCACTGAAGAGCAACTGGTAGATATCTTCACAAAGCCCTTGGATGAGAAAAGGTTTTGCAAGCTACGGTGTGAGCTAAATATCTTAGAATCCTCGACTGTCCTGTGAATGGACACACATCCTACTGCTTATGCATGTTGATGACTTAGATGTGCAACACACGAAGTAACGTATATCTTCAATTCATGAAGACTTACCCTCTAAGTGTGAATACATTAATGTGGAATTTGACTTCGCAGCGCCATGATTATTGTGCCCCGTGTCTGGGTTGAATACTTCCTATATTGTGGGTAACGCCACCACCAAACTTTCTCCAAGATTGTAATTTGGCGTCATGATTGCATTATCTTCATATTTGGTTTGTCTTCAACATTGATTTGACTTCAGAGTTTATCTTCGCGATGTCAATTTGGTCTAATCTTATATATCTATATATATGTGTGTGTGTGTGTGTGTGTGTGTGTGTGTGTGTGTTCTGTCCTCTACAACATTCACTTATAGCTATGTCTTTAAACTTGCCATTTTCTGAACTAAGTGAATGCGATTGGACCCTAACCCTTCTGTGCTTCTTCCTCAAATTCTTTCTGTCTAGTCATATGCATTCTGTTGACAAGTGTCGAATGTCTTCACCGTGTCCTTGTCAGCTGAAGATATAGAGACACACATTTAAAAATATTTTAATGCTATATATCTTTTGCCTGAATACCGGAGAACCCGGAACGACCACCCGACATACTATGCGCGCGTGGGAACATGGAACAACTCTCCGTAAGTTGCATGCACACCACATGTCCACCAGATGTGAATCGCCAGGGGCACCTGTGTAATTGCGCCGCGCAGCCCTTCACCTTATGGATACTCACCCACGCGGTCATTATCTCCTCTCCCACCTCGCCATCTCGCTCAAACCCTAGCGCCACCACTAGCTCGAGTCGTCGTCGGAGACAAAGCGCTTAACTGCGATGACCTCTTCGACGCCATCTTCAAGTCGGTCGCAGACCTCGTCTTCTCCGCTGCTGCCGTAGGTGTCTTCCGCCCAAAAGTTAGGGCGCGGGAGATTGGACTGCTCAACATCCATTCCGCCTTGTCTAGCAGTTCTTCAAGTGGTAAATAAACTCGCCTTTTACCACTTTTTCGATCTGATGAGTCCATCCACTTCACCCAAAAGTGGTTTCTAAACTTCCAAATCCTGATCTTTCTGTTTTTGCATCTCATAACCTGCAAGTATATTCACTTATGCCTCTCAACTAGTTAGATTCCTCAGTTGTACTTATTCCTGGATTCGTACAAATCTGGAACCAACTCACTTCAAATAAGTGAATGTCTTCGCACTATGAGGTCAATGTCTTCAAACTAATTTATCTTCAAAATCTTCTGAGAATGCATATGACCTCTTCCCCTTCCCTCGCATCTCTAATTATGTCACATGTACATGTCCGTGGGAGAATCCCTTGGTTCCCATAGTCTGCATTCATTTGCAGAATACTTACAGCATCACATTGAATCTCCTGAAGCTAGTTCTTTTCTGACGAGTTGTCTGAAGCCATTCATAGTATTGAAGCCTTTCCGTTTGAGTCCAATGGCTTCAAGCAAATCTGCAAAGAAAGGTGGCAGGCAGCACCGAGGCAACACTACTATGGATTTTCCACCAGATCTATATGAGTTGTACAAGTCTGATCCTGAGGAAACCTACGGAGAACGCAAGACTCGAGTCCAATGGATTCGAAGGTACTGGGCTAGGAAATGGTTTCTGTACAACTTTGTTACACCTGAATATGCAAAGAAGAATGCTATGAGGCCACCATGTGCTGATATTGTCTATAGAAAATTGCACCCCAAGACAAAGGTTGAAGCTATTGCGCAGGGATTCTATCCATGCATGGTCAGAGGACCACAACCTGCTGATGCCGACCCATCAAGTCTCAGATGGTGTCATGATGATGACTTGTTCGAGCAAAATCTTTAGCTTGCAAGGGCTTCAGCTATATAGAACAAAAAGGAAATAGGGGCGAACATTAATCCTGGCCCAGCCACTACTAGAATCAGGGATTTTGCCGTCTGCCAGTTCTTTACCATCTGCTAGCTGACGGCAAAGTAGGTCTTTGCCATCAGCTACCAAAACGCAGACGGCAAACAACCGGCAGACGACAAAGAAGGTCTTTGCCATCTGTTACTTCTTTGCCGTCAGCCGGCTGACGGCAAAGAGGGAGGTGGCCCCCACTAACAAGCCAATTAGAAATACTTAACGCCCCCCCCCCCCTCTTTGCCGTCCGCTAGCATACGGCAAAGATAAAAAGAAAGCGGACGGCAAAGGTTCAGCGGGCGGCAAAGGCTAACTAACCTAACCTAACCTAATGCCCGGCCGATCGAGCCACCCCCCGCCCGTTACTCTCTCTTCTCTCCCTCTCTCCTCCCCGACGCCTGGCCGCCACCAGATCCACCCACCGCCGCCCCCGCCGCCCGGCGCCGCCCCCGCCCCGGCTTGCCCCGTCGCCCCACCACCCCACCGCCCCTACCCCACCCGCCGACGCCCCGGTGCCGCCCGGCCGCCCGGCGCTGCCCCCGCCACCTCCCATGCCGCCCGGCGCTGCCCCCGCCACCGCCCCCACCCCTGGCGCCCGGCGCCGCCCCTGCCGCCCAGCATCGCCCCACCATCCCGCCGCCCGGCGCCGCCCCTGCCGCCCGTCGCCGGCCCACTCGCCCCACTGCCCCGACCGTCCCATTGCTCCGGTGAGTTTTTTTTTCTTTTTTTCATATTTTTTGCTGTTTAATTGTTAGTGTTAGATTTAGCCCTAGATATGTGTTAGTGTTAGTGTTAGATTTAGTGCTACATATGTGTTAGTGTTAGATTTAGTGCATGGGTTTTAGATGAAAAAGATGAAAAAAGAAGAATAAGAAAAGAAGAAAAGAAGTAGAAGAAAAAAGAATATGTAGAAGAAAAGAAGTAGAAGAAGAAAAGAAGTAGAAGAAGAAAAGAAGTAGAAGAAGAAAAGAAAAGAAGTAGAAAAAGATGAAAAAATAAGAAGAATAAAAGAAGTAGAAGAAGAAGAAAGGAAGAAAAGAAAAGAAGTAGAAAAAAGATGAAAAAAGAAGAAGAAGAAAAGAAGTAGAAGAAGAAAGGAAGAAAAGAAAAGAAGTAGAAAAAAGATGAAAAAAGAAGAAGAAGAAAAGAAGTAGAAGAAGCAGAAGAAGACAAAGAAAAGAAGAAACGAAAAGAAGTAAAAGAAGTAGAAAAAAGATGAAAGAAGAAGAAGAAGAAAGTAAAGAAGAAGAAGAAGCGAAAGAAAGAAGAAGGATAGAAGGAAACACCCCGAGACCTCACGCCAACACCCCGACCCCCTGACCCCAACACCCTGACCCCGACACCACACCCCGACCCCCTGACCCCGACACCTCGACCCCGACACCCCGACACCCCGACCCCCTGACCCCGACACCACACCCCGACACCCCGACACCCCGACCCCCTGACCCCCTGACCCCGACACCACACCCCGACACCCCGACCCCCTGACCCCGACACCCCGACCCTGACACCACACCCCAAGCCCCCGACCCCGAAACATCACCCCGACCCCGACACGGCACCCCGACACCGAAAAGGTGCTCTTTGGCCTTCCAAAGGCCGACGGGGTCATATATTTGTGAATTATGAGTTAGGTCATATATTTTTCGATTTTGTTATGAAAAGCACCATATATAATTGTGTTGATCGGGTAGATTTAAATGTGCATTTGTTTCACCGCTGCGAGGTTCGACGACCTCGCCGTGCGTTTGACGAGCTCTGCCCCTTCGTTCGTGGGTGAGCACAGATGACATGTCCTCCTCCCCCATTAATTATTTGCTCTGTTCCGGTGTTCGTGCCGATGAAACTTGATAGCTAGCTATATATGTGTCTTGAATCATCAGTATGCGTAACCAATAAGTGTCTCCCGTTCGAAAGCGCTATAGTTATAAATATGCTTGCATTTGCATATTTATAACCTTGATTCTTTCAAATTGTCCAACGCTATCCATGGACAGCCCGAGTATGTGTAGATTGGGTTCATGCTTTGCTCCGGATCCGATGCATAAATTTCGTCAGTGCCTTCCTTGTTGTTATCCGGGTACACATCCTCTCTCTTTATTGCAGAGAAGTGTATCATGAGAATAGTGGGGAGGTGCTGCTGAAATTTTGCATCGGATCCGCAGCATAGCATGGGAAAATGAACCCAATCTACACATACTCGGGTGGGATTAGGACCTATCATTACCTATTAGAGTGTAGGTTGCATGGACGTAATAAAATTGACAAAGTAGATCAACTGATGAATATATACATGTGAATTATATATATATATATATATATATTTGTTGTGTGTCCAGTAGCTCTGAAAGTCAAGATGAGTGATCGTGCGTGGATGTATACTGGTCACACTGGTTAGACAAAATGGAGCGTTGAATGGTTCACCAAAACCAAGGGGTTTGCGCAAGCCGCATTTGCAAATAGCTAGAGGAAAACCTGGTGCCCCTATTTTCGGTGCGGCAATTGGGAAAAGAGGACAGAGGCTGAAATGGGCAAACACCTGCAGAAGAGTGGTTTTACGCCCGATTATACGGTGTGGACATATCATGGTGAGTCTGCCCAACATGACCGAGCTGAGGTGGATCGTCGTTGCACCGACGAGCATGGTACCGGGATGGAAAACATGGTGCAAGACTGTGATGATGCTCAGGATTCAGACGAGGAGATGGAGGAATCAGCAAAGGCCTTCAATGAAATGTTGGAGTCTTCAAAACGTCCGATCCACGAGCACACTGACCTTTGTCAGTTGGATGCCATCTCACAAGTAATGGCTCTAAAGGCTCAGTTCAACTTGGGCAGAGAATGCTACGACGCAATGATGACAGTATTTGGACACTTTCTACCCAAAGGCCATGTAATGCCTGCAAACCTGTACCAGTCGGACAAAATCCTGCGTGCACTGAAGATGCCCTATGAGAAGATACATGCCTGTGAGAAAGGATGTGCCTTATTTAGGCTTGACTATGCGGACTTGAACTATTGTCCCATTTGCAAGTCTTCTAGGTATGTTGTGGTAGACAACGGTACGGGTGAGAAGACACAGACCAAAATCCCCGTTAGTGTTCTTCGGTATATGCCAATCGTACCAAGACTTCAACGTCTTTTCATGGTCAAAGAGACAGCCAGACAGATGACATGGCACAAAATAGGCAAAAGAACCGAACTAGATGCAGATGGGAATTTGATGATGGTACACACATCGTATGGTGTTGCGTGGAAAAAGTTTGATGAATTACATACTGACAAAGCAACAGATCCGAGGCATCCTCGAGTCGGCATCAGCATGGATGGGTTCAGTGTGTTTGGAATGACGGCAGCCCAATACAGTTGTTGGCCCGTATTTGTCTTTCCACTCAATCTCCCCCCGGACAGATTATGCATAGAAAAAACATTTTCCTGACGTTGATAATTCCAGGGCCCAACTATCCGGGGAAAAATATGAATGTGTACATGCAGCCGCTTAAGGACAAATTGCAAGAAGCCTGGGATAATGGGTTCAAGACATACGACGCCTATAGCAAACAGAACTTCATAATGCGTGTCTGGTACATGTACTCGACGCATGACTTGCCGGCGTATGCGCTATTCGTTGGCTGGTGTGTGCATGGAAGGTTCCCGTGCCCCACATGCAAGGGAGCTCTTGAGTTTTGTTGGCTTCAGGCCGGTCGCAAGTTTTCTTGCTTCGACATGCATAGACAGTTCCTAAATCCTCGACATAAGTTCAGGAAAGACAAGAAGAACTTCATCAGAGGTAGAGTTGTCAAAAACTCTACACCACCTGCGTTGACAGGCCAACAGACCCTAGATTAGTTAAACTCTCTCGAGCTAGATCCAGAGCGTCCAGGGTACTTCAAGGGGTATAATTCTAAGCACGCCTAGACTCACAAGACATGCTTATGGGATCTGCCTTACTTCAAAGACCTCATTTGCCCACACAACATCGACGTGATGCACACTGAGAAGAATATCGCCGAGGCACTTTTTGGTACATTGTTCGGCATACATGGGAAGTCAAAGGCTAGAGTCGATCTGGAGGCGCTATGTGATAGGCCGTTACAAAACATGAAAGAACCGAAAGGAAAGCAGAACTGGACGAAGCCAGATGTCGGTGGGAACGACACCAATGGGATCACAAGAATACCTACTACGGTTGCGGGGCACGGGGTCGTGAGAAGAGCGGATCAAACAGATAGCACACGGTTCGTTTATCCAGGTTCGGGCCGCGGGGATGCGTAAAACCCCACTCCTGCTTTGGTGGATTGTATATTTGTGTTCTTGAGCTAGCTATAGGGCGTGAGGAGCTCCAAAAAGCCGAATCCTCCTCCTGGTCGCCTCGGGCCTCCTTTTATAGGAAAGGGGTTGCTACAGTGGCACACAGGAGGTGGAAAGGGTACAGTGATGCGAGGTTATCCCTCGCATTACATGACAAGGCGCATTTAATGCGTCTTGCCCAAGTGTCCTTGCTTTATCGAGGACGGGGGAGAGCCCTGTCTCATCCGTCACCGCTCCCTCTCGTGTCGACACGCGCCCTGGCCAGCGGTGCCCGCGGTGCCTTGTAGGCAGGCAGGCAGCTGAGGTGGCGCAGTGGTGGGTCTCCACGAAGATCCGCATGCCGCCACGTAGGTGCCTGCCCAGCTGGTTGGGTCGGCAGGTGCATGCAGACGGCGGTGGAGGTTTGACTGGCGTGGGCCTGATGGTGGCCCTACGGGTGTTCTTGGCAAGGGCCTTGCCGGGGCCCCGGCAAGGGTCTTGCCGTGGCGCCTGCTGTCATCCCCGGCAAGGCTCTTGCCGAGGGCCTTGTGGTCCTCCTTGGCTGGGATGCCGCCAAGGATCATCATCTTCTAAAGGGTGTATCTGATCTTGAATGTCTTCACAAAGATCTGCATGCCACCACGGGGATTTCTCCCAATCCTTGCCCCATGGGGGCAGTGGACTCAAGGGTGACTCACTCCGTAGGTGTGGGGCGAGCTGCCACGGCAAGGGTCTTGCCGGGTTTGCTAAAACCGCCTCCCGGCAAGGATCTTGCCGGGGGGTCCGCTTCGTCCCCTTCGCTCTTTGTGGTCTTGGTCTTGGCGTCGTTCTGCTTCTCCTGAGCTTCGGCCTTACCTTGGCTCACCTCCCTTGCCTTGCTCAGTGTGGTGGTGCCTGTGGCTCAGACTTTCGTGCACAGTTATTGGGGTACAAAAAGTGTACCCCTCTTTTTGTACACCGACAGGAGCCCCCGGGCCTGGGCCACACATAAGCGCAATCGCGTCATTGGGCTAGGCCCAAAAATGGTGCGCGGGCAGGCGGGGTGGTTTTTACCGCGGTAAGTCTCTTCCCGCGCTGTGCTCCCCATGCTCCCCGTGCGTGGCGCGGCATGGGGAGGCATGTGTGACGTGGGCGGCATGCGTGGGGCTGAGCTCTGCATGCATGCGTCACGTCGTAGTAAAGGGGGCGGTTCGCGCCTTCCCCATAAACGTAGGGAGGCGCGGAGGCGCGGCCCATTTACTGAACGGGGCCGAGGCGTGGTCTTCAAGGCGTCCACTCCCCACGATCACGGGGTGGGGAGAGGTTGCCTCACCCGTCACCTCGGTGATGCACGCCTGCCACGTGGCTCTCATGTGCTTGGGGTGGCGAACGGTGGAGGCGGGAAACCGGGCCACCGCGGGCTGGGGCGGCGGGTCGGTCCCAGTTCCCTGCGCCTTCTACGCCTTGATTGCCTAAGCGGGGCGGCCGAGCCCCCACCCCGTTCCTTTATAAGGAGCTGGAGGGGGGATGGCGTCCCGCATTCCTTCATCTCCTCCTTCCTTCAGCTTCTGCTCACCCCTTCCATCCGCCATGGAGAGAGGGAATCCTGGTCCTTCAACGGTGGCGGCGAGGGTCGCCGCTCGACAACGCGTCCCTCCTTCTCCTGCACCCGCGGTGGCAGAGCCAGCCGCGAGGGGAAGGGGGAGGGAGTGAGGTTGTGGGCGAGGCCGTGGCGCTCAGGGAAGAGGAGGATAGGGCAGCGCGCCGGCCTCGCCTCCGCCAGCAATTCCTCCCCCCATGGAGGGCCACGTTGGGGATGACCCTTGCGAGTTCTTCGTTAGGCAGCGCCGGCCGCCTCGCCGTCGCCTTCGTCTCCCGACCCCATTCACGCGGGAGATGGAGCTGGATCCGCCGGAGTCGTTGTGGCTGCACATGAGGGGCTGCGGGATCAGTGGCACGCGGGCCCGCGTCGACTTCCCCGCCCCTCACGTGATGTATCTCCGTCGGGGATGGAAGACGTTTGCCCATATCCACCGCTTGACGGAGGGGCTCACTCTCCATTTTAAGCTGATGGAGGCGGCCTTCTCTCCGTCAAGGTCTTCGGGTGCTTTGGGACCCATGCAAGGTGCTGCGTGGAGAGCTCTTCTGATAGTGAAGACTCCTCCTCAGGCGGGAGTGACGAGGAGGATAGCGGCAGCGACGACAAGGGTAGTAGGCGGCAGGATGACGGGTCCGATTAGGTGTCGGGCACCGCTCCGTGCGGCACCGGCGACCCCATCATCCGCGTCGCCGACTCCCTGAACTTCTCGGGGTCGTCTCCTTGGGCGGCTGGCGTTGGGAGGTTGCGGAAGAGGAAGAGGGCGGGCGACAAGGCCGTCAAGTCGGAGTATGCGGGCACCGACGCCTTTGACGCGTGCTGACGTCCTGGCGCCTCGTCTTCGAGCTTTGCTTCCGGCGCCGCCATCACCATCCAGCCTTCGGACGGCCACCGAGATGTTCTCTTGGTGTCTTCTGCCACCCGTAGCTCACCTAGGCGCCCCTTTTGCCCTTTTCGCCTCCTTGACCTACCTCCTGAGGAGAGGGACAAGAAAGGGATTACGGGCACCTTATCTCTTTTTAGTTTGTAGGCCTTCGGGCCTTGGCTGAATTTAAAACTTGTAATCCCATCATTCATGTTTTTCATTCCCTATGGACTGTACCTGAGTGGAATGTTTTTAATGAAAAAGGGATGCTTGCCGGGTCATTTGTTTGTGGGTAGAACCCACGACAAGGAGTAAATCCTTGATATCCTTAAGATAAACATTTCCTTGCCTGGCAACAGGCCTTGCCGTCTCCCCACTTCGCTTGACCTTTCTCACACCTTTGGCGGAGGCAGGGATGAGGTGGGTTCAGGCTCCTTGTTTCATCCTCTCGCTGCCGCGAGTACTACTAAACCTGGCCCCAGGAACGAGCCCTAGGGCCTAGAGTTAGGGGAGCACGGTAGTTTTAGCAAAAAACAAGGTTTCACATACCTCAGTCCATAAGGGAATGCATGATAAGGGATGAAGAACTTATCTGAAGCTGTAGCCCTCGGCAACTCTAGTTTGCCGTGGGTGAATCTTTGCTCTTGCAGCCCCCAGCAATACTGGCTTGCCGGGGTCTAGATGCTGGTCTGTCCCTCTTCTCTTTTTCGTCCTCAAGTGATCCGGCAAGGATACCTGTGAGTCTTGCGAACCAAAGAAGACGAAAGAATGGCAAAGAGACGCACACTCGACCTCTAAGCTAGGGGTTAGTTGCTGCTAAGCACTATCAACCCTAACCAAGGACGAGACTAGACCTAGCATGCATGCTATAACTTAGGGCGCCAGCGCTTCATTTATTTATGCTCAGGGTCTGTGCCTGGGTTTGTACAAAGGGTTACATGCATCATCGGCAATGCTTGTATAAAAGGTGGCTTGCCAGGGGGCCCGGCAAGCCGCGCCTCATGGGTGAAACTTGCGAAGATGCTCAATGTTCCAGGAGTTACTCACCGAAACGGCATCTTCGGTCTCCAGGAGGACTGCGCCGGGCCTGGTGACTCGTATTACCCGATAAGGGCCTTCCCACTTTGGCGTCAACTTGTTGGAATTCTTGGCCGACTGAACGCGCCGAAGGACAAGGTCGCCTTCCTCAAGGCTTCGGGCATGAACCTTGCGGCTACGGTAGCGGCGCAAGGCTTGCTGGTAGCGTGCTGCTTTCACAGCCGCCCGAAGACAATCTTCCTCAAGAAGCACTGCGTCATCTTGCCGCAGTTGCTCTTGCACAAGCTCATCATAAGCGAGCACTCGAGGTGACCCGTATATGAGTTCAGTGGGGAGAACTGCTTCTGCCCCGTATACCAGGGCAAAAGGTGTCTGGCCGGTGGCTCGATTTGGCGTCGTCCTGATCGACCAAAGAACCGTCAGCAACTCATCAATCCAGCGCCTTCCACTCTTGTGCAGCCTGTCAAAGGTCTTGGTCCTTAAGCCTCACAGTACTTCAGCGTTTGCTCTCTCAGCTTGACCATTGCTTCGTGGGTGAGCAACGGAAGCGAAACAGACTTTGCTGCCGATGTCTTGGATATATTGCATGAAGGTGCGGCTTGTGAACTGTGTGCCGTTGTCGGTGATGACCCTGTTGGGTACACCAAAACAGCACACTGGTCCCTTGAAGAACTTCACGGCTGACTGAGCTGTGACCTTCCTCACTGCCTCCACCTCCGGCCACTTTGTGAACTTGTCGATTGCAACGTACAAGTACTCAAAGCCCCCGACAGCGCGGGGGAAAGGGCCCAGTATGTCGAGCCCCCAGACCGAGAAGGGCCAGGAGAGAGGAATGGTTTGAAGGGCTTGAGCTGGCTGATGAAGCTTCTTTGAATGGAACTGACACGCTTCACACCTGGTGACTAGTGTCGTCGCATCCTGGAGGGCGGTGGGCCAGAAGAAGCCTTGCCGAAATGCCTTGCCGGCAAGGGCCCTTGACCCGATGTGGGATCCACATATGCCTCCGTGTATCTCCGCCAACAGCTCCAGTCCTTCCTCCCGAGGGATACACTTCAATTTCACACCGTTCGGCCTCTTTCTGTACAGGACGTCATCGACGAACTGGTACATGGTAGAGCGACGGGCTACTTTTTCCGCTTCTTCCCGCTCTTTAGGAAGTTCTCCTGTTTGGAGGAATCGGACGGTATGCTATGCCCACGCTGGAGCCTGAGGCTCGACGGCGAGGACTAAAGGCATTTCCTCTGCTATAGGAGCGGCTGTCTCGACGGCAAGATCTTGACGCTCCGTCTGAGCTAGCCGTCCCGTGGCGGGCTCAGTGTCCCCGGCAACATCCTTGCCGGCGGCTCCGGGGAGCTCGGCGAGAAAGTACTTGCCGGGTCCTGATTTCCTCCTCTTGTTCTGCTCTGTTGATGGATCAACGGATGGCTGAGTTAGCTGGAGCACAAAGGTACCTGGTTCCATAGGTAGCTTGAGGGCAGCGCATTTTGACAGGTAATCAGCGATATCGTTCTCCGCTTGGGGAATGTATTCAGCATGTATACCGTCAAAACGCTCTTCCACCTTTCTCACTTCATCGACGTAGGCCTTCATCAACGGGCTCTGGTAGTCCTTGTTGACTTGCTTAACGACGAGCTGCGAGTCGCCCCTGACGATGAGCTTCTTGATTTCGAGGTCCGCCGCGATCCTAAGACCGGCAAGCAGCCCTTCGTACTCTGCCGTATTGTTTGTTGACACCACCCTGGGGAAGTGCATCTGGAACACGTACTTGAGGTGCTCTCCGGTGGGCGTGACAAGCAGTACGCCAGCCCCGGCGCCGTGTAAGGAGAAAGCTCCATCGAAGTACATGATCCAACTACAACTTGCCTCCTTGCCGGGGAGAGCAGTCTCTTGGGCTTCTTCGTCAGGCGTTGCGGTCCATTCTGCAATGAACTCCGCCAGGACTCGGCTCTGAATCGTCGAAGTACTTTCAAACTTGAGGCCAAAGCTGGACAGCTCCAGTGCCCATTCCACAATTCTTCCCGTTGCATCTGGATTGTGCAATATCCGTTGCAGAGGGAGGCGAGTGACGACAGTGATCTCGTGTGCCTGGAAGTAGTGACGTAGCTTCCTCGAGGCCATAAGAAGGCCGAAGAGCAGTTTCTGCACGCCGGAGTTCCTTGATCTAGCTCCCTGCAGGAGGGAACTAACAAAGTAGACCGGGTGCTGCATCATTTTCTTCTTCGGCGGCACTTCAACTGGCTGTGTCGTCTCTGCATTGGTGGTGTCGGGCTCTGTCGCTGCCATTACCTCATCGTCAACCTCTCTCTGCTCCACTAGTGTGGCGCTGACCACCTGGTTCGTTGCCGCCAGGTATAGCAGCAACGGCTCCTGTGGCCTAGGCGCAACTAGTATTGGTGCGGAGGAGAGGTACTTCTTCAAATCTTGCAATGCTGCTTCGGCTTCTGGCGTCCACTCCATCGGGCCCGCCTTTTTCAGGATCTTCAAAAAGGGAAGGGCGGGCTCGGCAGACTTGGAAATGAATCTGCCCATGGCGGCGACGTAACCAGCAAGCCGACGCACATCCTTGATTCGCTTGGGTGCTTCAATCTGCTCTATAGCTTTGATCTTGTCCAGATTGGCCTCTATCCCACGCTGTGACACAAAGAACCCGAGAAGCTTGCCGAACGGGACGCCAAAGACGCACTTCTCAGGGTTCAGCTTGAGATTGATCTTGCACGGGTTTGCAAATGTTTCTTGCAAATCCGGTATGAGGGTTGCCCTGTCCTTGGTTTTGACCACTATGTCATCCATATAAGCTTCCATATTTCTATGGAGCTGGGGTTTAAAACCAATCTGGACCGCCCTTGCAAACGTCGAACCAGCACTCTTCAGCTCGAAAGGCATCCGCATGAAACAATACGTACCACATGGGGTGATGAATGCTGTTTTCTCTTCGTCTTCTCTTGTCATGAAGATCTGGTGGTAGCCGGAGTAGGCATCGAGGAATGACAACAGATCACACCCAGCTGTGGAGTCAACAATCTGGTCGATGCGCGGCAACAGGAAGGGGTCCTTAGGACAAGCGTTATTGATATCTGTGTAATCAATACACAGCCTCCACTTCCCATTAGCCTTGCGCACTATGACCGGATTGGCCAACCACGTTGGATGGAGCACTCCTCTTACCAAACCCACTGCTTCTAGTTTCCGGATCTCCTCTGTGATGAAGTCTTGTCGTTCCAAAGCTTGCTTTCTGACCTTCTGCTTGACGGGCCGCACATGAGGACAGACAGCAAGGTGGTGCTCAATCACCTCCCTGGGTACGCCGGGGATGTCGGAAGCTTGCCATGCAAACACATCGACATTCGCCCACAGGAAGGTGATGAGCGCGTCTTCCTATCTGTCGTCAAGGGTGGAGCTTATGGTGAAAGCCCCTCCCATGCCGTCCTCATTGACAGAAACCTTCTTGGTTCCCGGCGGTATGGCCTTGGGCTTCTTGTTTCCGCCGGTGGAGCTCTCTGGCACGTCCTCGACGGGAGCGCTACACTCCGAAGAGGTGCGCTTGCCGGAGTGGGTGTCCGAGGTCTCACCGGTCTTCTTCTTCTTCTTCCCTCCCGGGGTCCCAGCGGCAGGAGCAAGTGCCCTAGTGGCAGCAGCTGCTGCAACTGCTTGCTGGTATAGTTGGTCAGCACAAATCAGCGCATCTTTCTTATCGGAGGGGATGGTGATGATCGTCACAGGTCCTGGCATCTTCATGGTGTTGTAGGCGTAGTGTGACGCCGCCATGAACTTGGCCAGCGCTGGGCGGCCAAGGATCCCGTTGTAGGGCAAGGGGATCTTGGAAACATCAAACACGATCCTCTCCATCCTGTAGTTCAGATCGCTTCCAAAAGTCACGGGCAGCGTGACCTTTCCCTTAGGTTGGATTCTTCTCGGGTTGACCCCCTGAAACATGCCCGTCTCCTCAAGGTCTCCATCAGGAATCTGCAGTTTCTCGATCACGGCAGGCGAGATCAAGTTCAGACCGGCCCCGCCATTGACTAGCATCTTTGTCACCTTGAGGTTGCGTATTGTTGGTGAAACCACCAATGGCAAGCACCCGACCGCAGTAGTGCGATCAGGGTGATCCTCAGTGTAAAAAATGATAGGTGTGCTGGACCACTTCAGCGGCCTTTGGGCATCAAACGACGGCTCTACCGTTGTAATCTCTCGCACCCACTGTTTAAGCTGGCGGTGAGAAGTATGCAGCGAGGCGCTGCCGTCGATGCACATGGCCTCTGTAGCTTTCTGAAACTCTTGGTCGCCGGATTCGTCGTCCTCTTCGTGATCGTCGTCTTCTGGCTTTTTTTCACGGCCCCGGGCGGGCCTCTCCTGTTGTTTATCCTTGCCGCGACGGCCCGCCTGGCCGTCACGCTTCTTGACGGACCCCTCAGCACCGTCTTGGCCCTTCTCCTTGTACCGCCTCTCATATTCAGCCCTCTGCTTCTCAGCGAGGAGCTCAACCTGTCGGCAGCCTTGGAGAGCATTGCCTGTGGTGCGATGGATCTTGCAGTATCGCTTGTCGGAGTTCCCTGGCTTCTCGGCAACCGCCAAGGCCTGGCAGGCGACACATCCGGCAATTTCCTTGCCGGGGTCATCTGCCTTGGTTTTCTTGGTGGAGCCGGTGTCACCAGATCCCTCGACAGAAAGCACAGCTTTACCTTTGCGCTTCCTGTTGCGGCGCCGACCCTTCTTCGACGGGGCGGCAGTATCTTCATCTGAGGAGTCGGTTTCCACGCCGGCATCTTTGCCGGGGTACTTCCTTCCCTCTTCAGCCTGGGCACATCTGTCAGCAAGAACATAGAGTTCTGCTACATCTTTCACCTTGTTCATTGCCAGCTCTTTGCGCATCTTGCGGTTACGCATGTTCTGATGGAACGCGCTGATGATGGCGGCAGGGTGAACATCAGGGATATTGTAATGTATCTGGCTGAACCTCTGTATATACTTGTGGAGACTCTCGCCTCCCTTCTGGGGAATGATGTGTAGGTCGCTCGCTTGGCCATGGGCTTGGTGGCCTCCAGTAAAGGCGCCCACAAACTCATGGCACAAATCCGACCAGGAGGAAATAGAATCTACCAGCAAGTGCATCAACCATGACATGGCGTTGGGTTTAAGAGCCAACGGAAAGTAATTCGAAAGCACCTTATCATCGCGGGCTCCGGAAGCTTGCATCGCAATGGTGTAGATGCTGAGGAACTCGGACGGGTGGGTCTTGCCGCTATACTTTTCGCCCACGTCAGGTTTGAAGGTGCGGTGAGTGGGCCACTGGAACTGCCACAACTCACGGGTAAAAGCCGAACAGCCTACCTTGTAAGGTAGGCCTCCAGGGCTCTCCGGTGCTGGGTGGTTCACAGCAGGCCCTGCTCGCCTGTCTGACAGGTGGCTCACTCCGTGCCGGCGCTCGATAATGGTTCGATCATCTTCATGTTCTCGTTCCCAAAGGACTTGGCGCTGGTCACAGTGGGTCCGCGGGTCGGATGACGCTATGGAGATTTCATCGCCCGCAACGTCGCGACGGGCTGGCATCCGCGTTACCGGGCGAGGAGGAGGCGAGTGCAGCGTGGTCGCGGCGCCGCCGGCTTTCCTGCCACTGGTGCATGGGACTCCGTCGGAGCATCGACCCGGGGGCTCCACCAGACTCGGTTCGTCTTTGTTGGCCACCGCAAGAAGGCTTCGGATAGTGGTTCTCCATTCGTCGAGTTTCCCCGTAGTGGGAGGAAAATCGAGGAGCAACTGCGCGCGCGCCAGGGCTTCTGCTGGCGTTGGTGGCAGCGAAACCTGCACGGATCACGATGCGCTTCGACTTCTGACCATGTCAGAAGGAGCTCTATCACGACCCCGTGGTCGCATGCCATCTTCACTAGCGCCTCGGCGAGCGGGCAGGTCTTCTACCTCCCGGGAGTGGCGCTCGGGGCTCTTCCCACGGCGACGCCCGGGGTCTTCGGCATGATTGCGCCGTTCGTCGCGCGCCGCTTGAGAGGAGCGCGCCGTCGGCGCCGGCGTGGGAGTCTTGGAGGCCCTCGCATCGCCTTCTGGCGGGGCGGTAGTGATCTTGGAAGGCCCCGCGCCACCCGCGGAGGGCCTGGCTCCGTCTTTGGATTTGGCGGCGTGCGGCCCGTTACCAGGCACACGAACATCGCCGCCTCCCAAACTCCGGCTGCTGGGACGGTGTTGGTGTTAGCGAACAGCGCCCCGGGTCCTTTCTGCGACCGGTCCGCTGCTCGCCCGTGTCGGGACGGGATGTCCGGCTTCCGACGGGCCAACCGCCACCGCCGTCTTCTTCTTGGGCGCCATGATGATGAAGAAGCATCGAACAAACTGCTAAAGCCGATTCTCACAACTGCGCCCCCTACCTGGCGCGCCAAAGATGTCGGTGGGAACGACACCTATGGGATCACAAGAATCCCTACTACGGTTGCGGGGCGCGGGGTCGTGAGAAGAGCGGATCAAACAGATAGCACACGATTCGTTTATCCAGGTTCGGGCGCGAGGATGCGTAAAACCCTACTCCTGCTTTGGTGGATTGTATATCTGTGTTCTTGAGCTAGCTATGGGGCATGAGGAGCTCCAAAAAGCCGAATCCTCCTCCTGGTCGCCTCGGGCCTCCTTTTATAAGAAAGGGGTTGCCACAGTGGCACACAGGAGGTGGAAAGGGTACAGTGATGCGAGGTTATCCCTCGCATTACATGACAAGGCGCATTTAATGCATCTTTCTCAGGTGTCCTTGCTTTATCGGGGACGGGGGAGAGCCCTGTCTTGTCCGTCGCCGCTCCCTCTCGTGTCGACACGCGCCTTGGCCAACAGCGCCCACGGTGCCATGTAGGCAGGCAGGCAGCTAAGGTGGCGCAGTGGTGGGTCTCCACGAAGATCCACATGCCGCCACGCAGGTGCCTGCCCAGCTGGTTGGGTCAGCAGCTGCATGCGAACGATGGTGGAGGTTTGACTGGCGTCGGCCTGATGGTGGCCCTATGAGTGTTCTTGGCAAGGGCCTTGCCGGGGCCCCGGCAAGGGTCTTGCCGTGGCGCCTGCTGTCATCCCCGGCAAGGCTCTTGCCGGGGGCCTTGTGGTCCTCCTTGGCTGGGATCCCGCCAAGGATCATCATCTTCTAAAGGGTGTATCTGATTTTGAATGTCTTCAAAAAGATCTGCATGCCACCACGGGGATGTCTCCCGAATCCTTGTCCCATGAGGGCAGTGGACTCAAGGGTGACTCACTCCGTAGGTGTGGGGTGAGCTGCCACGGCAAGGATCTTGCCGGGTTTGCTAAAACCGCCTCCCGGCAAGGATCTTGCCGGGGGGTCCACTTTGTCCCCTTCGCTCTTTGTGGTCTTGGTCTTGGCGTCGTTCTGCTTCTCCTGAGCTTCGGACTTACCTTGGCTCTCCTCCCTTGCCTTGCTCAGTGTGGTGGTGCCTGTGGCTCAGACTGCCCGTGCATAGTTATAGGGGTACAAAAAGTGTACCCCTCTTTTTGTACACCTACACCAAAGGCATGGTTTAATCTTGGAAGGCCAGCTATGATGGAAATTATCTTGTGGGTGAAAATGCAGTTGATGTTCCCCGATGGGTATGCAGCGAATCTAAAGAGGGGAGCGAGTCTTGAAAAATTGAAGATATTTGGTCTCAAGAGTCATGATTGGCACATATGGATTGAGCGGGTAATGCCGGTGATGTTGTGTGGCTTCATCCCTGAGGATGAATGGCTAGTACTTGCAGAACTCAGCTATTTCTTCCGTGTTCTTTGTCAGAAAGAACTATCGGCTGGCGTGCTAGAAGAAATGGAAGAGTTGGCGCCGGAGTTGATCTGCAAGTTAGAGAAGATCTTTCCACCGGGCTTCTTTAATCCAATGCAGCATTTGATTTTTCATCTCCCGACCGAGGCACGATTGGGGGGGCCATGCAAAATCATTGGAGCTACGCAACTGAGAGGATGCAGAAGACGCTTCGAGAAAAATGTAAAAATAAACGTAGAATTGAAGCATCGATGGCTGAGGCATTCATCACTGAGGAGGCGGCAAACTTCGTGACAACACACTACAAAGCCTAAAGTCGTCATTTGCATAATCTGAAGCCTCAGTACAATGCCGACGACCCTAAAATGGGTTCATGCTCTCAAGCAGCGTCTTGAGGACACGGCAGAGCTCATCGCCGCTCGCCACGGAGACTAGTTCCCGTGGCTTGCAGCAACACATCAAGAAAGTAGAGTCAGCGAGCCAGATCGTTGTCTTCCTTCTTCTTTTGACCTTGTGTATTTCGGGCATAGCCGCATGTTGCTTTTTTGATTATCTTCCTAATTATGTAACACAATTATTATCAACTATCGTTGTCCGTATATATTCATCAGTCTTGCTATTAGTCGCAGTAGATGCTATATAGGTCCTTCGGATCTTACATAAATATCCGTGGAAAATTTCCTTTTCAGATTTTCTTTCTTCTCTCATAAATCTCAGTTGAGTCGAACATAGCCACGCCATTAAACAGGAGCTCGGGCACCATTAATGGAGACATTGGGAGAGAGGTGGGCGGCAGATGGAGGTCAAAGGGATCTCCTCCCAATAAGCACATGCAAGGGTCTGATCGCACGCCTCCCATACTCAAATAGCTACCCTGCACGATGCCTCCTAGCTTATAAAAAAGGGGACGTGTGGCGGCACGTAAATGGTAAGTAGAACGCCCACGGTTTCAATAATACTTGTGTTTCCGATTGTAACATGACAACACCTGTTCCAAAATCACTTTGTTGATTGTTAATGTGTGCACCTTCGCAAATCGGACAGCAAAATTACCACAGGATGTTGGTTCCATGTCATACACCAAGCCAAGTTTCATGATTTTCATGCGTGTTTTGGATTTATAGTAATTAAAAAACCAAGTTTCTCCACGTTTTTGGCCGAGCCATGACGCCCAGATGTTTGAATTTCATTCCCATTTCTTGCATGGGACCTAGATATTTACCCGAGGACACACATGTGATTTTTCAACCAACTTTGAAGCACTGGAGCATGTGCTTGTATTTCAAATTTGAATTATGCATACAAAGGTGACAGATTCCCTCTCAGAACCACGAGCCTTCTTGAGAGAAGCTCTGGTTTGCAAGAAGCTTATACCAAAACTTGTTCCTATTCGGCCAATTTTTTTACCACACCATGGTAGTACCATGACATGACACAATGCCAAGTTTCATGATTTTCAGGCGTGTTTTGGATTTACAAGAATTTTAAAACCAAGTTTCTCAATGTTCTCGGCCAAGCCACGATGCCTAGATGTTTGAATTTCATTCCCAAGTCTTGCATGGGACCTATAAATTCACCTGAGGACACACATGTGATTTTTCAACCAACTTTGTTGCACGGGAGCATGTGCTTGTAGTTCAAATTTGAGTTATGCACATTAAATGACTAGAAACTCAATTAATTTATAAAAAAGGCCAAACGAACCTGGAATAATTCCCAAATTTAACAGGGCAATCATGTAGTTCTATGTTGCCTCTGTAATGAAACTCAAGGGGGCAGCGTTTATCGTTTCACACTAAAAGGTGACTGGTTCCCTCTCGGAACCACGAGCCTTCTTGAGAGAAGCTCCGGTTTGCAAGAAGCTTATACAAAACTTGTTCCAATTCGGCCCATTTTTTTACCACAATATGTTAGTGCCATGACGCCCAGATGTTTGAATTTAAAAACCAAGTTTCTCGATGTTCTTGGCCAAGTCACGACGCCCAGATGTTTGAATTTCATTCCCATTTCTTGCATGGGACATAGAAGTTCACCCAAGGACACACATATGATTTTTCAACCAACTTTCCTGTTCAAATTTGAATTATGCATATTAAATGTCCAGAAAATCAATAAATGTATAAAAAAGCCAAACGAACCCGGAATAAATCCAAAAGTTAACGGGACACTCATATAGTTCTATGTTGCCTCTGTAATGAAAATGAGGGGGAGACAGCGTATATCATTTCGCACACAAAGGTGACACGTTCCCTCTCGGAACCAAGAGGCTTGTTGAGAGAATCTCCGGTTTTGCAAGAAGCTTATACCAAAACTTACCTGAATTCAGCCCAAAATTATACATATGACAACAGGTTTAGATTATCTAGAACATCTCACTACCTAGACCAATGTACTCTGATTTGAATTCCACATAAAATGGATACAAATATTTGAATTGGAGACATATGCCACATGTAGTTCATAGTGAAATATGATTCCTGCTATATGCATGTTTTTTGTTATCAAGATAATATTTAAATGATGGTATAACTTAACAACAATCATATTCAAATAAGGAAAATTGATTCAAATTTAGTCCATATGGTAGACGACAATATATATATATGTTCATAGGGTGGAGTAAAATGTTCATATATGATGGAAGATCAAAATGTAGGACTACATCCATTATAAACCGCAAGGTCACCTAACGATATGTTCGAATTCAACATAACGTGGATTCAAAAATTGAAATTTGAGATCCTGGCATTTGTAATCATATAAAAAGGGACATGACTCTTTCTTTTGGTGGGAATTGATTTTTTTGTTGTTGTTGAGGGAAGTGCGAATCGATTTGGTACTGTATAGGGTAATTTTGTTCTCCCAATTTTTGTTACATTTTCTTGTAGTTTTTTCAATGGAAATTATAGCAATATAGTAAAAGGGGACATGACTCTCTTGTGTCTTGTATGAATTGTTTATTTGTACACATTAAAGTTTGTTCTGCTGAACATGGAATCCGCGCCTTGTTATCCTGAAATTTTCAAGCTCGAGTATCTTTTGTCCCATCTGCTTTGAAACTCCCGCCTATTCAACCCGCACCATGCCTTGTTATCCTGAAATTTCGACACGCGCAAAAACTCGCTCCTCATCCAAAATCGGTCCCGCAGCCCAGACACGCGAAATCCCCCTTCTACCGCTCAGCCAGAAATGCCGGGTCGACGTCGCGTGGTCCAAATCGGTGTGGGTACGCTGGTAACTTACCCTACATTTCGGACAAGCACGTCCCTAAGCCATGGCTCCGCTACCTTCCGCTTCGTCCCCCCCCCATTTGTACACGGAGGCCGCCAAAACCCATGAAACCCCATGCTTCTCCGTTGGCCTCCCGACCGCCGCCCAGCCTGAGACTCTTCCCCAATGACGTCATCCACCGCAACAGCTCGCCGTCCCTCATCAACCGCACCGGATGAGGATCCATTGTCGATCTCGTCGTCCCTCCGGATCAGCTGCCCCGTCCTCCACCTCCAAGGAGTTGCCCCGACGTTCGCCTCGTCTATTGCGCTACCTCCATCCCCACAGTGTCGTCTTGACCTACCCCACCGGAACTAGAGCACCCTCACCAATTCCTTCGACAAAGTCGAGGCCAACTCAGCACCACCAAGGAGGTTCTGCACTCACCGCCACATTTTATTTTTTATTCAATCTCACGGCGCTGCCGGTGCTCCATACTGAGCAGCCATGGCGGGTCTCCATTGATGGCGTCGTCGCCGGCCACTTCATCCATGACGTCTCTCCCCCATGTCGTTGCTTCCTCGATGGTGACTTCCACACCGGCACTAGATGCAGCTACTTTGGCACTCGCTCGTGCTGTTGCTGCTGCTCCACCTCTCGCTCGTGCTGCGGCTGTATTCTTGCTGTCGGTCGCGCTGCTGCACTACTCCTGCTTTCATTCGTGGTGCTGCTCTACTCTGCTAGTGCTGTCGGTCACGGTGCTTCTCTACTCTTTCTCTCGGTCATGCTGCTACTCTGCTCTTGCTCTTGCTCGCGCTGCTGCTTCTGCTCCACGACCTCTGAGAGCTATAGGAGTTGCTGCTTTAGTACTTGCTCGCGGTGCTGCTCCAGGACTTGCTCTCTGCTAGTGTGTTCCCTGCTCAAGCGTCTGCTGATTTAGATCACTGCTTCTCTGCTACTAGTGCTCGAATGCCCTAAACATCTATTGCAAGAGCATCTGTCAGAGTTAAGTTCAGAGTGAACAGTATTTACAGCATCTGTCGGAGCGGCCATGGCGCGGCTAATGTGTTTTACATCTAGCACGTTTTGGTGATGTAATTTACATCATCTATTGCAGATGATGTTAGAGTCCCACTTCAGATTAACATTGTATGTCTTGTCCTGCTTCAGCCTCGTCACCGTACACCTTAGCGGAGCTGCTCCAATGACGGAACCATCCATCATAGCGACGCAGTACCCTCGGCGCTATTTCCAAACGCCTTAGATCTTCTTCCCCGCCTCTGATAGTCACACCAGCATCACCATCCTCCACATCCAACCCAATGATGCTGAGGTCGACAAGGCTATGCCAAAGAGGTTGTATACTCGTCGCATCACTTTGTTACTCTGCATTCATGTTGATCCCTCAGGTATCCTTTGCTATGGAAATACTATGGTACTACTATTCATGCATTTGGTTAGAAGGAGTAGAGCAAAGCAAAACTGGAGGATTTTTTTCCTTTGGTGTCTCTTTCAAAGAAAAGTCGTAGGAATTTTAGTATCCACTTGGAGGTCCTTTTCAAATTAATATGCACGAAGAATAGGACTAATTGCATTACTGGCATAATAAGATTCTTATTTTTTTAATTTTCAGGTGGTTTGACTTTAATTTGACCATGTTTCTCCATTCCTGTGTTCTTCCAATTCATGTGAACAAAACACCCAGCTTGATAGAAACCCTATGTTTCCAAATGCTCTATTTTGCACGTGCATTCCTATCCTATTCCTGTGTGTTTCATGTCCATGCGTTTATAGAATCCTCCAATTCTAAGGAGCCCTTACAGATTTACTTCATTTTGAGATTGGCATCAAAGAAAACTCTGTGTGTTATGTCCTGCTCCTGCCGTGCCGTCATCCACCCCAGCTGAGGTGCACCATCGACAGAAGCGTTCACTAAGGCAAAGATTTCCCCCTGTAGACTTTCTTTCGCCGCCTCAGATCATCTTCCCCATTGCCGGCAGCCATGCCAACTGCATTACCATCATGGACTGAGCAGATGAACCTGAGGACTACACAGTTCCGGAAGAGAGGTCACACTCTTTCGTGTTTGCTTATGTTATACATCAGTTATTATTACCTGCTACTTTATCGTTCGAACTTGAGTTTTAAAATGCCCGTGTGGCACATATCGAGGCAGCAACGAATAGTATTTGTCTACTATCTTGTTCATCTAGTGTCTTCAATGTGGTTCATGTTGGCTGGGCAACAAACAGTAGATGATCCATTGTCTATCTTTTTAAACTAAAGCTATAATCTACCTGATATCATTAGTTTTGGATCTATCCACCAGTTTGCTACCATCAGTCTTGATTTCTGCATGCACCCCTTAGGCCTTACAAAATCTGCCTATTTTTTTATTATGCATGTCAGTTATTGTACACAACCGTACTGAACATGTAGAGAAAAAGAGAAGACCGTTGTGTGGGAATATAATGTCATGCAGGCGCCGCTCCAGGGTGGGTGAAGTGGGCCCCCCTCCCGCCATTCCAGATTGTATTCCAGAGGAAGATAAATGTTCAGATGGGGATTCAGAGGGAGCCGACCACTCTTATTTACCACCTGAGGTGTTTGCTCTATCCTGGCATGCTGATGTTGGCCATATCATGCAGATGGCGCCTCGCTTGTTTACATTATAGATCTTATATGTCATCAGCTTAGTTTAGATTTCCTTTGTGTGAATGCCACCTGTTTGGTTTCTATATCATACTCCCACCGTTCCTAAATATGTCTATATACATCCGTATGTGGTAGTCCATTTGAAATCTCTAAAAAGACAAAAATTTAGGAACATAGGGAGTATATGGGAATTATGCAATGCCATCTTCATTAGCCAGGCATCGTATACGTGAATCATGCAATGCCATCATGTTTAGCTAGTCATCGTATATGTGAATTGTATCATGCCATATTTTTTCATAATGTATTCCATTTGTCAACAATGTTTATACATTCATCTACTCTTCCTGTGCATCAGCCATTTGAGTCGGTCATGGGAAAATCTGAAGTGAAAACAAGGTCTTCTGAGCAGTCAGTGCTACCTGTCGATGCCGATTTCTTGCTGGTTACAGATAGCTCCTCAGAGGAGGATTTAGAGACAGATGACCAGTTGTATCCCCCCCAAGGTGCATGCTCTAACTTGGCAGGGTTGTATTACTCATATCATGCATATGGTGTCTTGCATTGACATGCCATCTTCTTAAATTAGACATGCTTTGTGTGAATGCCTCCTTGCTTATGTCATCCTAATTTTTCAGAATTTTTGGAGTTACAGAAGTATGATCTTAATTCAGGTTTTTACAAACTGTTCTGTTTTGACATATATTCTGTTTTCATAATGTTGTTCGCATGTTTTGGTGAATCTATGGGTTGTATCAGGCGGTAAGAACCATGGTGAAGTTAGAATGCAGTAGATATAATGACAAATATAAAATTGGAATGAGTTTACAATAGTACCTAAAAGTGATGATTTGCTTTATTATACTAATGGATCTCATGAGTTTTCTGTTGAGTTTTGTGTTGTGAAGTTTTCAAGTTTTGACTGAAGTTTCGATGGGCTAAGGAATAAGGAGTGGCAAGAGCCTCAGCTTGGGGATGCCCATAGCACCCCAAGGTAATATTCAAGGACATCCAAGCGTCTAAGCTTGGGATGCCCTGGATGGTATCCCCTCTTTTTTTTAAATCCAAAATTACTTGAGGCTATATTTTTATTCACTACATGGTATGTGTTTTGCTTGGAGGGTCATGTATTATATGAGTATTTGCTTTATTCTCTTTTTAGTTTGCCACAATCATCCTTGCTGGACACACCTTTTTCAGAGGGACACACATTAATCATGGATTTGTTACAATCCTCTATGTGCTTCACTTATATTTTTCGAGCTAGGCAATTCTTCTTGTGCTTCACTTATATCTTTTAAAGCACGACGATGGTTATATTTTAGAGAAATTGATGAACTCTGATGCTTCACTTATATTATTTTGAGAGTCCTATAAATAGTATGGCAATTTGCTTGGGTTATGAATTTAGTCCCAATATGATGGGTATATAATAAAAACTTTCATGAAGACATGAAGATCATTGAATACATGAGAAATTTGATTCTTTGCATTTCTTTTGAGATATAAAGATGGTGATATTAGAGATAGTGAGTAATTGTGGTTTAGTAAGATTTTTTGTGTTAATGTTTTTGATTCAGAAAGCATGCATGTATGGCCTCTCGTTATGCTATGAAATTGGAGCATGATTTATTATTGATTGTCTTCCTTATGAGTGGTGGTCGGGGACGAGCGATGGTCTCTTCCTACCATTATATCCCCCTAGGGGCATGCTTAGTAGTAGTTAGCTTCGAGGGCTAATAAACTTTTGCAATAAGTATGTGAGTTCTTTATGTAATGTGAGTCTGTGGATTATATGCACTCTTACCTTTTCGTATTTTGCTAGCCTCTTCAGTGTCGTGCATTCCCCCTTCTCACCTCGAGTTGTGGTGCGAAGTTCACCGATGCATGCAAATTCCGTGATATGATATGCTCTTTCACACATGAGCCTCCTTATATCTTCCTCAGAACAGCCTCCATACCTACCTATTATGGTATTTCCATAGCCATTCTAAGATATATTGCCATGCAACTTCCACCGTTCCGTTTATTATGGCACGCACCATCATTCTCATATTGTTCTCATGTGCATGAGGCATTCATAACAGACTCATATCTTTGTTCTAGTATCGATTTGTAATTCATGAGTTGTAAGTAAATAAAAGTGTGATTTTCATCATTATTAGAGCATTGTCCCATGTGAGGAAAGGATGATGGAGACTATGATTCCCCCACAAGTCGGACAAAAATAAAAAAATAAAGGAGAGAGAAAAGAGGCCATAAAGAGCCCAATAAACAAAAAAAAAGAAAAAAAAGGTGAGAGAAAAAGAGAGAAGGGACAATGTTATTATCCTTTTCCACACTTGTGCTTCAAAGTAGCACCATGTTCTTCATGATAGAGAGTCTCCTATTTTTTCACTTTCATATATTACTAGTGCAAAATTTTCATTATAGAACTTGGCTTGTATATTCCAATGATGGGCTTCCTCAAATGCATGAGGTCTTCATGAGCAAGCAAGTTGGAGGCACACCCACTTACTTTTGTTTTGAGCTTTCATACACTTATATAGCTCTTGTGCATCCATTGCATGGCAATCCCTACTCCTTGCATTGATATCAATTGATTGTCCTCTCCATAGCCCGTTGATTAGCCTTATCAATGTGAGACTTTCTTCCTTTTGTCTTCTCGACACAACCTCCAGGATCATACTCTATTCCACCCATAGTGCTATATCCATGTCTCACACTCATATATTGCAAGAGAGTTGAAAAATCTGAAGCGCGTTAAAAATTATGAACCAATTGCTTGGCTTGTCATTGGGGTTGTGCATGATAATACTTTGTATTAAGAAGATGGAGCATGACAAGACTTTATGATTTTGTAGGGATAACTTTTTTAGCGATGAAATTTTGAAAATACATGATTGCTTTTTAGTATGCTTGAAGTATTATTGTCTTTATTTAAATATTAAACTTTTGTTTTCAATCTTACGGATCTCAATATTCATGCCACATAAAGAAAAGATTACATGATAAACATGTTAGGTAGCATTCCACATCAAAAATTCTTTTTTTATAGTTTATCTACTTAAGGGCGAGCAGGAATTAAGCTTGGGGATGCTTGATAAATCTCCAACGTATTTATAATCTTTTATTGTTCCATACTATTATATTATCAATCTTAGAAGTTTTATACGCATTATTATGCTATTTTTTATCATCTTTTGGGACTAACTTATTAACCTATTGCCAAGTGCCAGTTGTAAATTTTTTCCTTGTTTTTGTCTTTATAGAAAACCAATACCAAATGGAAAAAGAAATTTAACGATTTTTCTTGGATGACAAGACACCCAGGAAGCTTCGGGAGGAGGCCAAAAGAGCCATGAGGTGGCCACAAGCTCAGGGGGCGCGTCACCCAAGCTTGTGGGCCCTGCGTGGCACTTCCAACCCTAATTTTTCTTCTATAAATACCCAAATATTCTCTTTAGACCATAGGGCACACCAAAAATACTTTTCCACGGCTGAAAGTATCTGTCTTTGTGAGATCCCATCTCAATACCTTTTCTCGTACTCTGTCGGAGGGGGATTCAATTGCAAAGAGTTTCTACATCATCCTTGCTGCCCTTCCGATGATGTGTAAGTAGTTTACCACAGACCTACGGGTCCATAGCTAGTATCTAGATGGCTTCTTCTCTCTCTTTGATCTTCAATACAATGTTCTCCTCGATGTTCTTGGAGATCTATTTGATGTAATCTTATTTTGCGGTGCATTTGTTGAGATCTGATGAATTGTGGGTTTATGATTAGATTATCTATGAATATTATTTGAGTCTTCTCTAAACTCTTTTATGAATGATTTATATATTTGTGTATCTCTCTCCGATCTATTGATTTGGTTTGGCCAACTAGATTGATTTTTCTTGCAATGGGAGAGGTGCTTTGTAATGGGTTCAATATTGCGGTGCTCAATCCCAGTGATAGAAAGGGACATGAAAAGTATTTGTATTCTTGTTATTAAGGATAAAAAGATGGGGTTTTTTCATACTGATTGGATCTATCCCTCTACATGATGTCATCTTTCCTAAGGTGTTACTTTGTTCTTGTTTACTTAATACACTAAATGCATGCTAGATAGCGGTCGATGTGTGGAGTAATAGTAGTAGATGCAGGCAGGAGTCGGTCTACTTGTCACGAACGTGATGCCTATATACATGATCGTTGGCTTATACCATTATAACTATGCGATTTTCTATCAATTGCTCAACAGTAATTTGTTTACCCACCGTATGCTTTCTTTCAAGAGAGAATCCTCTAGTGAAAATTATGGCCCCGGTTCTATCTTTTATCATATTATTTTCAGATCTATAAAATAAAAAACACAAAAATACCTTGGTGCAACTTATTTACTTTTATTTTATTTCGCACTTTTACTTATCTTTTATATCTATCACTATTAGATCTCATCCTTGCAAGTAACCGTGAAGGGATTGACAACCCCTTTATTGCGTTGGGTCCAAATATTTGTTTATGTACGCGAAATTATTGGAGACTTGTGTGTTCCTCCTACTAGATTGATACCTTGGTTCTCAACTAAGGGAAGTACTTCCCTCTACATTGCTGCATCACCCTTTCCTCTTCAAATGAAAAACCAATGCAAGCTCAAGAAGTAGCAGCCCCTCGTTCTTCTTCCTTGGCCTCTGCCCCTAGATGGAAGGAGGGTTTCCCCTCTGGTCCTTGATCTCCATGGCTCCTGGAGGGAAGGAGCCCCTCCGAGATTGGATCTCTCTCTCTATTCTCTTCTGTTTTGTGTTCCTATTTTCTGGCCCTTCACCATTTCTTAAATTCCCGGAGATCCATAACTCTGATTGGGCTGAAGTTTTGAGGTGATTTTCTTTCGGATATTATCTTTATTTCGGCGAAAGAAGGGCACCAACCTCCTTAAAGGGGTGCAACAAGCCTGCCACGCACGCCCTGGGTAGGGAGGTGCACCCTCTGGGCTTGTGGGCCCCTCGAGAATCAGCTCACATTGATTCTTTTCCCCCAAAATCACATACATTCCAATATAATTCTGCATACGTTTTTATCGTGTTTGGACTTCATTTGGTATGGATATTCTGTGAAACAAAAACATGCGAGAAATAGGAACTGGCACTGGGCACTGGATCAATATGTTAATCCCAAAAATAATATCAAATGTTGCTAAAAGTATGTGAAAATTGTAGAATATTGGCATGAAATAATAAAAAATTATAGATACGACAGAGACACATCACTAACTTGTTTATCATGTGATCTTTCTTTTAGGGTATGAATATTAAGATCCGAATGATTGAAAGGAATAGTCTATACTTTCCATATAAAGACATCAATACTCAGACATACTAACAAGACTTTCAATATAAAAAGTAATTTTTACATATGTGCCCCTGGTTCCTTAGCCATACTCATTCATCCCCACGCTCTTAACATTTTCTCACTTTTCCCCTACTCTCTTGTCCGAAACCATCAGTTATGGTCACAAACACTGGATGTCATCGTGTCAATGCTTTGAGCATTAACTCTGATGAGTGGGGCTGCGCTGGACTGTGTCTCCCATTGGACCTGACAATTGGGGCCATGTTGGACGGTGGCGCTGTTCGCCCGTTGGATCGTGGTTTCTTTAGAGTGTTGGGACGTTGCACGAAAGGCATTCATGTCTCGCCATTACAGAAGCCTGCTATGCATGCACGACATATTCAGCTAGCCTGCTATGCATACACCTAGCTAGCCTGCCTGCATGCGTCGATGCCCGCCGACACAATGAACTGATTGGGCCTCTTTCCTGCATGCGAGCCTCCACGGACGGAGGGACGGTCCCTGTCGCTGGTTCGGCTCTTCTCACACGCGTGTCTCTCGATGTAGAGCATCATTTCAGCCTTTTTGATCCACTCACATCTCTTCAGTGTGGCAATTAAAACCGATTGGCAATTAAAGTGGCATATCGACCGACGTGGCTCATTTGAACATAGCAAATCCAGGGCACGGCCGGTGCCACTCCCCTTATTTAAACCACCCACCCCTCCACCTATTCTCCACACATCCATTTGCACCGCCCCCTTCTCTTCTTCACCCAAACCTAGAGCACTCTCAAACTGAGGCGAGGATGCACTACAACGGCTCCACCTTCGAGCTCCCAACAGCCATGCCGGAGAGGCAGTATCCTGCCACCATCGGCGTGGCGACGGCGCTCCGCATGTGGGCGTTCTCACACTGGAGGGGTACAAAGGAGTTTGCCCATTAGTTCCTTGGTGTGCGCTTGCCGATGATGTTCCGAATGGAGGAAGTGTGTCCAAACTCTAGCACACCACTGATAGGGCTCATCGCCAACTTCACCAACAGATTTGATGCGTACTACCTCCTCGTCAAGTTGTTTGGTGTGGGTGCAAGTTCATAGTATTCACCACCTACAACATCTTCACAGACTTTAACAGCAGCTTCCCCACCCGCAATGGTATGTACAACCTCCCCTACTACCTCGGCGAGGACGACATGGAGGAGGAGCAGTGAAGACGAGGCGCATTGAAGATGGTGGTGAAGGCCCGGTCTCGTGAAGCTTGTCTTGCCCTAGGGTGTTAGCGCTTTTTATATATTTCTATCTTAATTATGTCATTGGTTGTACAGTGAACTTTTTATCTCTGTTAGGTTATATCATGTTGGGAACCCTATTGTGTTTTATGTAAGAACTATGTTATGCTTGCTACTTTTATTTGATATGTGTTGGTTATCTGTGTTTTGCTTGCTACTTTTATATGTCGTTGGTTGTACCCTTATTTGACGTGAGATATCACTAGATGGATATGGTGTTGTAGCTAACCCCTAGACGGCTACATGTAAACTCTCTTCCAACATACCCCTTTTTGTAACCTCTCCTTCTGCTAAATCAATGAAAGAGTATCCCTCAATGAAAAGCAGCATGTTTTTGGGTTAACCTTGTAAAAATGGTTGGAGGGTAGCCCATTTGGCTTATTATATTCATATTGTGTAATATTTGTATTTTGGCCCTTATATTTTAGGGTCAAGTTTTCGCACGCGCGGCTAATGTACTAGTTGAGGTGTCAAAAAGGAAACTAAAGCTTGAAAAATAAGCCATGTTGATGTTGAAAAGAAGAAGGAGAAAAGCTAAAAAAATTTAATTGTTGGTGGCCCTATTCCCTATATTGTATGAACAAAAAGAAGCTAATTTTTGAACAGTTTTTGGCCATTTGGCATGATGAAAATAATTTTGGCCCTTATACTATAGGTTTTATTGGTTCCAAGTTTTGGCACGGGTGGCTAATGGTCTAGTTGAGGTGTCAAAAGGAAATTAAAGCTAGAAAAATGAGCCATGTTGATGTTGAAAAGAAGAAGAAAAAGCAAAAGAAGCTAAATTTTTGGTGGCCATATATATTGTAGGATACCTATATTGTATGAACAAAAAGAAGCTAATTTTTGAATAGTTTATGGCCATTTGGCAGGATGAAAATAATTTTTGAAGGGTTGCCCATTTTTTACTTGTTGGTGGCTATATTGCATGAAACAAAACGCTAATTGTTGACTTGTTGATGGTCATATCAATTGTTGTGTAATTTCAAATGATTTAACCTATTTTTGTAATGTAACTATCGTGCACTCAATCTCTATAGGTGCAACCAAAACAATCAAGCAAAAAAACAGGAGGGGGGGGGAAGAGCCAGCGCATGCACTATTTTCTAGGCCTCTTTAATCTTTGTGGGCCTTCGAGAGTCAATGCAATGCGATGGACCAACGAGAGCTTGTCTTCATTTTGGGCTCAAGACCTACGTTTTTTTTCTCTTGCCCTCGGTGTTGTCTGATGAAACTGAAAGTGTCAAAAACTATCACCTACAGAGACTTAGAGATGGAGATGGAGACATAGTTTAAGCAACACAGAGAGCACAAGATCCACAAATTAAGCAACACAGAGAGCACATGATCCACAAAACCTTAAGAAAATCGTAGAGCACATGACACAACAAAAATAACATCTCTAATGAGTGATGACCAGCAAGTAAGCAAATCCTAGAGCAACTATACAAAAATAAAATCCTAAAGCTATCAGATTCACCTGCTTGTTCAATTGAATCATCTTCCTCAAGTTCTTGTTCATCTTCTTTATTTCCCCCTTCAGATCCGCCTCCCCAACTGTCGAAGCAACACTTTCAGAGACCAAATTCTGAGTGACTGATGGCGGATTGAGCTCCTGGGTTGCGGCCCCATTGAATTGAAGCATGCCCTTCCCTTGAAGCCTCCGAATGTAGTCATCCAGCCATTCAAAATGTATGCATTTCTTCACGATCTGAAACGAAATCATGAACCCTAAATCTCAGATCCAACGAAAAAAAAATAGAAGCAAAGAGAAAAAGAAAGGGCTAGATAAAAATCATGAGATCTAACCTGTCCCTCTACCTTGCTCTCGCATTTCACGAACTCGCACCCAAAGTTGCCATTCTTGTCCTCCCTCAAAGTCAACCTTTTTAGTGGTGCGGTGCGTGGGCAGTCAGGACATCGCTCCATGGGCAGTGCACCATACTGGGCCCACGAGGGGCGGGAGCCTGAAGTGGAGCTCGACATATCTAGTCGCCGGAGAAGAAGAAGCAAACGAGTGGCTCCTTTGGTCACCGCAGAAGAAGAAGAAGAAGAAGAATGGGGAGGCAATGATGGGTGAGCACAACCAACGTCTCGCGGATCGCCTCTCGTGGATCGCCCAAGGATCCAAGGATGCGGAGCCGTCCTTGTGATCCAACAGCGTGGAGCTTGCACTCAGCCTGGTCTCAGAATTCCTTATAGAAGACCATATCTGAGGGATGTCGTTTGGCGCTAGGGTATGATCGGATGGCTGATGTTCGGAGCTAGGGTTAGGCGAAACCCCGTGGGGTTTAGAGGGGTCTTGAGTTGGCCAACGGGGTTATCTAGTGTTCGACCAATATTTAACTGAGCATAACTAATTTAAAAAAATACAAAAAAATGAAACCTTTGTGAATCATCGTTTTATAAGACACAATAACAAGGAAAAATACTAAAGTTGGTCTACGGTCATTTAAAAAAACCTAGCTGGCACGATCGTGGTCAAATGAGCACCATTAATTAAAAAACGAAAAATATAAAACCTGCACACAATGTTGTCTTATGTGATATTTTACCAACAAAAAATCATAAACTTGTTATATGGACATTTTCATGAAAAAACGTTCACACATATGAGCTATCACGTACAACGTTGCAGAGAGTTCAAGGAAAGGAGGTAGGGTTTCTGAAAAATTAAAATAATTCAAAAAAATCGCCAAAGCTTCATTTCAAAGTGAATAAGAAGGATCTGAACTTAGTGTTCCTTTTTCATATTCTAAACATGCTTTTAATGGTTTTCTATTAAATCACATTATTTTGAAAAAAAATGTAAAAATATGAAGATTAATTCAATAAATAGTGAGACTTTAAATCTATGCTATATAGATTGAATAGGTGTTAATAAAAAATATTTGGATAATTTAGAGTAGGTCCAGAAAATACTTGATTGCAAATGAGGTAGTTTACCCTAGCTTCGGAGCAAATTTCCCATGACTATAAGTTTTCCCACGCAAAAGAGATCGGATTGCTCACCTAACGCTTATAATAGTTTAGCAAACATTGCAACATCACACCACAGATTGGAGTTCAAGCGTTGGTTCAAATTCAAATTTTGCCTCAAATTCAAATTATGCCTCAAATTTCACATCGAAGTATGAATAGCATTAGTAAACCATACAAGTTTTCACAGTTGTTCAAAATGACGACAGAAACATTAGTACAAATCCTTAAAGTTCAAAGTTTACAACATGCATTCAACGTTTGAAGTTCACATCCTTGCCTTACTCCTTGTGTTCCGAGACGGCTTAACAGCCTTCCTCCTGGTTTCCCTTGGTGGGATATCCACCTTTTTCTTCTTCCTTCTGATCTTCACTTCAGGTGTTGGCTGTCGAGGTGCTGACGGAGAACTTGCACTAGCCAGTTGACGGGGTTCAAAACCTTCATAAGCCATGGCTTCATATTCTAGTTCTTTCTCTCTTGGCCTTATCTCTCCTTTTCCTATAATTTTCCTAGAGCTAGGTCAAACAGAAAAAAGATTATAAGCCATCGATAAAAAGAGAAGAGATGCACAAAAAGGGAAGGTTGTTGCACACATACCAAGCTGCCGGTAGTGCTAATTCAGTTGCTTCATTCTCCTCTGAATTAGCTGCAATCTGCTTTGCTCCTTCATTCTCCTGTGTATTAGCTTCAATCTGCTCTAATGTTGCATTCTCCTCTACATTTGTTGCTGCCCATTGTTCCTCTTCTCCAAATGAAGCATCCACTTGATTGGTACATAGCCTAGCAATGTGCCCTGGGGTTCCACATTTTTTGCACTTACGTTGTCTTTTTACACGACCCTCTTCACCTCTTCTGATCATGGTCTTCCTTCGTCTTCCTAGTGGTGTAGTCAGTACAGGATAATGTAGTTTGAACCCTGGATCTACTATGTTTCATTATTCTTTTCCCAGGTGTGCAGGCACATTGGAAGCATAAGCAGCCCTAAATTTGGCAACAGAAAAATATTCAGAGATGTATTGATCAACTTCACCATCTTCACCACCTATAACAATCATCAGATGTAGGGCATGTATGCATGGCTTCCCATGGAGCTGCCATTTCCTACAACTGCATTCCCTAGCTGCTAGGTTACCTAGATATCTCCATTCCCTATTTTTACTGTCAGTATATGTTACCTCAGACTCATGTGTTGCCGCTCGAATGCATTTCATGTTTAGTCCTCTTGCCTTGGCATGCACTGACTTAATGAGAGATGGGATCATAAGATGGCCGACATATTCTATTTCGGCAATTCTTTTGCGAAGAGTCATCTTTATCATGATCAACTGCCGAATCTTATCAAATATTTGTCATATCGGAAGCCCTTTCAATAACTTGATATTTGCATTGAAACACTCTGCTAGGTTACTGGTCACATAGTCGACTTTGTAGATTTCGTTGAATTTGCTTTTTGACCACAACTTTCCATGATGTGCATCTAGGGACTCCTTCACCAGAAGATTGTGAGCCTACAAGACTCTCAAATGATGATCATGCTTCCTCTCACCGTATTTGTATGATGCTGGTCATAAGTTCTCATCGTAAAATTTACCTTTGAATTTGTGTCTGAAATTCTGTGCTAGGTGTCGGATACATTCCCTATGCTCCACTCCACGAAATACAATTTCCACTGCACTCTCTAAATCCTTGCAAGCATCTGTGTGTATAGCTAAACCTAGGGGTGTACCTACAAGGATGCGCAACTGCTGCAGAAACCAGACCCAACTTTCCTCAAACTCTGCCTCCACCACAGAAATGCAACTGGGAATAGCCAGTTGTGTACATCAACTGCAGAAGCTACAACTAGTTGTCCTCTCCACCTTCCATTCAAAGCAGTTGCATCAACAGCCCAATAGGGCCTACAACCATCAAGAAACCCATGCCGACAAGCCTTGAAACAAACAAAACTCTCGTGAAGCACTCCTTCTGAAATGACTTCCCTTTTATTTTATATGTAATTGTATGCTTGTCAATCTCTAAAACACTCCCTGGACTAGCATCTTCCACTTCAGATTTAAATGTGTACAGGAACTGAAAGCTCTCATTCCAAGGACCATTAATCCTCTCAAGAGCCATTTCCTTAGCATAGAAAATCCTCATGTAAGGTATATCAATCTTTTACTTCTCAAATAGCTTCCCATGGAGTGCTGTTGGACCAAGCGTTGGTGTTTCTCTCAACCAATCCAAAATTGCATCTGCCACCCTGATACGTCCATTTTGCATCATGCTTTTATATCAATATTTATTGCATTATGGGCTGTTATTACAAATTATGTCACAATACTTATGCCTATTCTCTCTTATTTTACAAGGTTTACATAAAGAGGGAGAATGCCGGCAGCTGGGATTCTAGCTGGAAAAGGAGCAAATATTAGAAACCTATTCTGCACAGCTCCAAAAGTCCTAAAACTTCACAGATGATGTTTTCCAAATATATAAAAACATTGAGCTCAAGAACTTCACCAGGGGGGCCACACCCTGCCCACGAGGGTGGGGCCGCGCCTTACCCCCCTGGGCGCGCCCCCCCTACCTCGTGGGCCCCCTGGTGGCCCTCCGGTGACCATCTTATGCTATATGGACTCTTTCGATGGGAAAAAATCATAAGCCATCTTCTCGGACGAAACTCCGCCGCCAGGAGGCGGAACCAATCTAGGGTTCTGGCGGGGCTGTTCTGCCGAGGAAACTTCCCTCCCGGAGGGGGAAATCATCGCCATCGTCATCACCAACGCTCCTCTCATCGGGAGAGGGCAATCTCCATCAACGTCTTCATCAGCACCATCTCATCTGAAAACCCTAGTTCATCTCTTGTATCCAATTCTTGTCTCTAAGTCCGGGATTGGTGCTAGTAGGTTGCTAGTAGTGTTAATTACTCCTTGTAGTTCATTCTAGTTGGTTTAATTGGTGGAAGATCATATGTTCAGATCCTGTATGCACATTAATACCCCTCTGATTATGAACATGTTTATGCTTTGTGAGTAGTTACTTTTGTTCCTGAGGACATGGGAGAAGTCTTGCTATTTGTAGTCATGTGAATTTGGTATTCGTTCGATATTTTGATGAGATGTATGTTGTCGCTCCTCTAGTGGTGTTATGTGAATGTCGACTACATGACACTTCACGATTGTTTGGGCCTAGAGGAAGGCATTGGGAAGTAATAAGTAGATGATGGGTTGCTAGAGTGACAGAAGCTTAAACCCTAGTTTATGCGTTGCTTCGTAAGGGGCTGATTTGGATCCATATGTTTCATGCTATGGTTAGGTTTACCTTAATACTTTTTTTGTATTTGCAGATGCTTGCAATAGAGGTTAATCATAAGTGGGATGTTTGTCCAAGCAAGGGCAGCACCCAAGCACCGGTCCACCCACATACCAAATTATCAAAGTACCGAACGCGAATCATATGAGCGTGATGAAAACTAGTTTGACGATATTCCCATGTGTCATCGGGAGTGCTTTACATCATATAAGAGTTTGTCCAGGCTTGTCCTTTGCTACAAAAAGGATTGGGCCACCTTGCTGCACCTTATTTACTTTTGTTCCTTGTTGCTCGTTACAATTATCTTATCACAAAACTATCTGTTACCACTTATTTCAGGACTTGCAGAGAATACCTTGCTGGAAACCGCTTATCATTTCCTTCTGCTCCTCGTTGGGTTCGACACTCTTACTTATCGAAAGGACTACGATAGATCCCCTATACTTGTGGGTCATCAAGACTCTTTTCTGGCGCCGTTGCCAGGGAGTGAAGCGCCTTTGGTAGTGGAATTTGGTAAGGAAAAATTTATATAGTGTGCTGAAATTTACTGTCACTTGTTACTATGGAAAGTAATCCTTTGAGGGGCTTGTTCGGGGTATCTTCACCCCGACCAGTAGAGCAAAGAGTTGCTCCTCAACCCACTGAACCTACTGAAAATGAAAATTCTTGCTTTGAAATTCCTTTGGGTATGGTAGAAAAACTGCTAGCTAATCCTTTTTTGGGAGATGGAACAAAACATTCTGATGAGCATCTAATATATCTGGATGAAGTTTTTGGATTATTTAAGCTTGCAGGTGTACCCAAAGATGTGGTTAAGAAGAAGGTATTTCCCTTATCTTTGAGGGGAGATGCATCGACATGGTATAGGCTATGTGATGATATGGAGTTTTGGAATTATAAACGATTGAAATTGGAATTTCATCAAAAGTTTTATCCTATGCATCTTGTTCATCGTGATCGCAATTATATATATAATTTTTGGCCTCGCGAAGGAGAAAGCATCGCTCAAGCTTGGGGGAGGCTTAAATCAATGTTATATTCATGCCCCAATCATGAGCTCTCAAGATAAATGATTATTCAAAATCTTTATGCTCGGCTTTCTGATAACAATCGCACCATGCTTGATACTTCTTGTGCTCGCTCTTTTGTGATGAAGACTATTGAATTCAAATGGGATTTATTGGAAAGAAATGCAACTCCGAAGGTTGGGACCTCGACAATGGTAAGGAGTCAGGTATGACACCTAGTTTTGATTGTGTTAAATCTTTTATGGATACCGATATTTTTCATAAATTTAGCACTAAATATGGACTTGACTCTGTGATAGTAGCTTCTTTCTGTGAATCTTTTGCTGCTTATGTTGATCTCCCCAAGGAGAAGTGGTTTAAATATCATCCTCCCATAGAAGTAAAAGTAGTTGCACCTATTAAAGTTGAATAAAAGACTATTACTTATAATGATCCTATTGTTCCTACTTCTTATGTTGAGAAACCACCTTTCCCTGTTAGGATAAAGGATCATGCTAAAGCATCAACTATGGTTCGTAAAAGCAATATTAAAACATATACACCTCCTGAGCAAGTTAAAGTTGAACCTAATATTGCTATTGTTAAAGATCTCTTATCTGATAATATAGATGGGCATGTTATTTATTTCTATGATGAAACTGCTAGAATTGCTAAACCCCGTGATACAGATAAACCTAGACCTATGGTAGGTATGCCTGTTATTTCTGTTAAAATAGGAGATCATTGTTACCATGGCTTATGTGATATGGGTGCTAGTGCAATACCTATTGACTTATACAACGAAATTATGCATGACATTGCACCTATTGAGTTAGAAGATATTGATGTCACAATTAAACTTGCTAATAGAGACACTATTTCACCAATGGGAATTGTTAGAGATGTTGAAGTCTTGTGTGGGAAAACTAAATATCCTGCTGATTTTCTTTTTCTTGGTTCCCCACAAGATAGCTTCTGTCCCATTATATTTGGTAGACCGTTCTTAAATACTGTTAATGCTACCATAGATTGCAAAAAGAGATGTTGTTACTGTCGGTTTAGATGATATGACTCATGAATTTAATTTTTCTAAATTTAGTAGACAACATCGTGAAGAAGAATTACCTAGTAAAGATGAAATTATTGGTCTTGCCTCTATTGTCGTACCTCCTAGTGATCCTTTAGAACAATATTTACTAGACCATGAAAATGATATGTTTATGAATGAAAGAAGGGAATTAGATGAAGTATTCTTTAAACAGGAACCTATTCTGAAACATAATTTACCTGTTGAAATCCTAGGAGGTCCTCCTCCACCCAAGGGTGATCCCGTGTTTGAGCTTAAACCGTTACCGGACACTCTTAAATATGCTTATCTTGATGAGAAAACGATATATCTTGTTATTATTAGTGCTAACCTTTCAGAACATGAAGAAGAGAGATTATTGAAAATTCTGAAGAAGCACCATGCTGCTACTGGGTATAATCTTGATGATCTTAAGGGCATTAGTCCCACTCTATGTCAACATAAAATTAATTTGGAAGAAGATGCTAAACCAGTTCGTGATCATCAACGCCAGCTGAATCCTAA